>NC_081842.1:108858164-109158164 GCF_963259705.1 Myotis daubentonii
GGGCCCAGAAGAGGTACAATGGTTTCTGCCAGCACTTCTGTCTGAGAGAAAGCTGCCTTTCCAGCTTGCCCCTGATATTGGATTACTCAACTTCTCCCTGTATGTTGCTGGTGCCCTAACACTGGAACTCAGAGATAATGAGTCCAGTCTATGTGCAAGCATTTTAAGGGTAATGCTTGGGACTGCAGAAGCTCTTTCTATCATGCAACCACAGTCTAAGCTACTTTTAAGCCAGACGCTATAGGAAATTTTCTTTGTGTCATTGGATCCCTGGGCTGAGGGTCTTGATGTTGGGCTGGTACACCTCAATCCTCAGTGGTTGCTTCTGCATCCAAGATATCCTTCCTGACTTTCATCTGACACATTTGGGTGTGGTACCAGCCTATTCCACATCTCTTCGCCTCCTACCAGTCTCACACGGCTTCTTCTTTATATTCTTAATTGTGGGACTTCACTTTTGCTAGATTTCAGGTGGTTCTGCATGATGGTTGATCTGTAGTTTAGTTGTAATTTTAATGTGAGGAGGTTTGAGTTCTGCATTTACTTATGCCACCATTTTGAGCAGAACTTCCCACAAACTACACTTTTCTTCTCATTGACTCTCTGGGTTAGGGTTCTCATATGTCTCTCCCACTCCCATCACTGTGATCTGGCCACATTGGCCTCTTTGCCTAACAGTCTTTGCACATGCCATTGATTCCTGGATGTTCATTTCCAGGCTGGCACTTAATTCTCAACTTCACTATATTTAAAGTCTACTTAAACATTACCATCTTGATAGAAATAGTTCTTACTATTGCCAGAGAATCAAATTCCTCCATCACTCGTAGGAGTGGGGTAAAGGTTTTTGGAGTACTGCTAAAATGAGCAACTTCAGAAGCACCTGTAGGAGAATGTGGTTTAGTAAAAGACTTGATATTCATGGAGTTACATTCCTTGGGCTCCACAGTCCCATGTCCTTTAATCCAGCCCTAAAAGAGGGCAGGTGGGATGCTAGTAGAGCCAAAATAAGGCCAGTGTCCAGAGCTTTCATTCAATGTTGCAACAGGTGTAGTTCATCATCCAAGCTAATTAAATTCCATTAGTTCACAATAGTGACCAGCAGTATGGGAGTAAAGGGGAGAGGATGTGTAAGGAAGTGATAAGGGAGTGCCTGGATATGCGTGGTGGGTGTGTGTGTAAGTGGGGGACAGTTAGATATAGCAGTAGTCTCAGGAGCTGGCAGATCAGGCTTCTGGATGGGAAGCTCCTGCTACCACTGTGGGTACTCCCTGGGTGGCACAGTGCTGGCATGGAATCCATGCCATTTTGAAGGGGAGAGTGGCTGCAGCTAAGAGCCAAGCCTCACCACACCCCAGACTGGCCTTGGACACCACCCAGGACATCACAGTAATTCACAGAGTTTGCGGTAACCCAGCCAAAGTCACACTGCCTCAGCCAAAGACCACAGGACCCCTTGCCTCCCCAGCCAGTGGTTGTGGGATCTCCACAGTGAGTTGCCAAGTGCATGCCACTCTGGAAAAAGTCACGTGACTTCAGCTGCAGTCTTGGGGCCCCCGCCTTCCTGGTTGAAGATTCTGTGAGTTGCCAATGAGACCTCAGGAAAAACTTGCCACAGGAGCCTGGAAACCTAGCACATTCACAAACAGATTGCATGATGAGGTGGGGGTGGGAGTGACATAGTCAGAAGACCTATGAGGAGACTCCATCCACAAATAGGACAATAACATTCAAGACCTAACCACATCAGGAGAATCCAAATAACAAAATTAGTGGGCTTTAATAGAACACCCAGCTCAAGAGATCTGAGGGACTACACCACTAGATCCCTACTACTACATAGGACCACCCCCTAAAAAACTGGTTGGCATAGCAGTTTCATCTAAGACATGGAAACAAATACAATGAGACAGCAAAAATTGTGAGACAAAGAAACAATCCCCAAAGCTGGGAGGGGTGTGGTGGGGCGGGGGATAAATTGCCAGAAAAGAAATTAAATGACATATGACATGGAGGCAAGCAATTTGTCAGAGAAAGAATTCAGAGTAATGGCTATTAGGATGCTCAAATGTCTGGATTATAAATACACACAACTCAATGAGAATTATAAGGAGCTGAATAAGAATTTCACCATTAATAAGAATCAAGAGGAAATGAAGAATGACATAGCTGCAATAAAGAACACATGGAATATTTCCATAGTAGACTAGAAGAAGCTGAGGACAAAATCAGTGGTTTAGAAGACAAGGTAGAAAAATATACCTAAGCAGAGCAGCAATGGAAAAAAATTAAAGAGCAAGAGGAGAGACTAAGGGAACTTTGGGACAACTTGAAATGAAACAACATCCACATAATAGGGGTGCTAGAAGGAGAGGAAACTGAGCAAGGACTAGAAAACCTGTTTGAAGAAATAATGACAGAAAACTTCCCAGATTTGGGTAAGAAAAAATTCACCCGAGTCCAAGAAGCACAGAGAGTTCCAAGCAAGATGAACCCATAAATATCTACACCAAGACACATTAAAATTAAATTGGCAATCATAAAAGACAAATAAAGAATCTTAAAGGCTACAAAGACTGACAAAAAGTTACCTACAAACGAATTTTCAGACTATCAACTGACTTCTCAAAAGAAACACATCAGGCCAGAAAAGAATGGAATGAAGTATACAAAGTGATGAAAAGCAAGGGACTGAATCCAAGAATACTCTATCCAGCAAGGCTATCATTCAAAATTGAAGGGGAAATCAGGAGTTTTGCAGATACAAAAATGCTAAGAGACTTTATTACCACCAAGCCAGCAATGTAAGCAATGTTAAAGGGACTATTGTAAAAAGAAGGAATAGAAAGGGAGGAAGACACACAGGCATAAAGATTAAAAATGGTAACAAACAATTACTTATTAATAATAACCTTAACCCTAATTGGATTAAATGCTCCAATCAAAAGACATAGCATAGTCAAATGAATAAGGAAACATGACCTACAAGAGACCCACCTCAGAACAAAAGACTCACACAGATTGAAAGTTAAGGGATAAAAAAAAAATGTTTCAGGCAAATGGAAATGAAAAGAAAGCTGGGGTAGCAATACTTACATCTGACAAAATAGACTCAAAGTGAAAGCCATAACAAGAGATAATGAAGGACACTTCATAATACTAAAGGGATGGATATAAGAGGATATAACTCTGATAAACATATATGCACCCAATAGAGGAGCATCAAAATATATAAAAAACTTCTGGAAGATATCAAAGGAGAGATTGATAACAATACAATCATAGTAGAAGATTTTAATACTTCATTGACATCAATAGGTAAATCTTCTAGACAAAAATAAACAAGGAAAGAGCAATCCAAAATTACTCACTAGATCAGATGGAACTAATTAACATCTTCAGAATATTTCACCCAAAAACTATGGAATATGCATTCTTCCCAAGTACACATGGGACATCTTCAAAGATAGACCACATATCAGGACACAGGCAAAGTATCTCCAAATTCAACAATATTAAAATCATATCAAGCATCTTCTCACCTCACAATGGCATAAAATTAGAAATCAACTACAATAAAACGATGAAAACCAATCAAACACATGGAGGCTCAATAGCAAGCTATTAAACAATGAATAGGTTACCAAAGAGATCTAAGAAGAAATAAAAAAGATCCTGGAAACAAATGACAATGAAAACACAACAATCCAAAATCTATGGGACACAGTAAATGCAATGATGAGTGGGAAGTTCATAGCACTACAGGCTTACCTCAATAAAAACAAAAACAAATACAAAAAAGAAAAACACAAGAAAAATTTGTAATAAGGTATCTAACCATACAACTCAAAGAATGAGAAATAGAGCAACAAGGGAATCCCAGAGTAAGTTAGAAGGAAGGAAATAATTAAGACCAGAGTGGAAATAAATGGCATAGAGACAAAAAGATTTATAAAACCAAGAGCTTATTCTTTGAAAGGATAAACATGATTGATGAACCTCTTGCAGACTTACAAAGAAACAAAGAGAGAGGATCCAAATAAACAAAATCAGAAACAAAAGAGGCGAAGTAATAACTGACCCCACAGAGATACAAATGATCTTTTAAAAAAATATACTATGAACAACTCTATTCCAAAAAACTGGACAACCTTGACCAAATAGACATATTCCTAGAAAAATAGAATCTTCCAAAGCTCAATCAGGAAGAATCAGAAAACCTGAATAGGACCATAACTACTGATGAAATTGAAGCAACATTAAAAAACAACAACAATAAAAACAACCTTGAGTAAACAAAAGCCCAGGTCCAAATGGCTTCACAGGGAGTTTTACCAAACATTCAAAGAACTAAAACCTACCCTCCTTAGACTATTCCAAAAAATTCAAGAGTAAGGAATAAATCCAAGCTTTTTCTATGAAGCCAGCATTACCCTAATCCCAAAACCAGATAAAAACACTACAAAGAAATAGAATTACAGGCCGATATCCCTGATGAACATAGATGCCAAAATCCTTAACAAAATTTTAGCAAATTGAATCCAGCAATACATTAGAAAGATCATACATCTTGAATAAGTGGGATTTATTCCAGGGATGCAAGTTTGGTACAATATTCGCTAATAATAAATGCAATACATCACATAAACAAACTGAAAGATGAAAACCACATGATCATATCAATTGATGCAGAAAAAAAAATTTGACAAAATCCAACACGTTTTTAAATAAAAACTTTCAACAAAGTGGGAATAGAGGGATCATTCCTCAACATCATAGCCTTATATGACAAAACCACAGCCAACATCATACTCAATGGTTAAAAACTAAAACCATTTCATATAAGAAAAAGAACAAGACAGGATGCCCACTTTCACCACTTATGTTCAACACTGTACTAGAAGTGCTAGCCATAGGTATCTAACCATACAACTCAAAGAATGAGAAATAGAGCAACAAGGGAATCCCAGAGTAAGTAGAAGGAAGGAAATAATTAAGACCAGAGTGGAAATAAATGGCATAGAGACAAAAAGATTTATAAAACCAAGAGCTTATTCTTTGAAAGGATAAACATGATTGATGAACCTCTTGCAGACTTACAAAGAAACAAAGAGAGAGGATCCAAATAAACAAAATCAGAAACAAAAGAGGCGAAGTAATAACTGACCCCACAAAGATACAAATGATCTTTTAAAAAAATATACTATGAACAACTCTGTTCCAAAAAACTGGACAACCTTGACCAGGAAGAAGAAATAAAAGGGATCCAAATTGGAAAGGAGGAAGTAAAACTGTCATTATTTGACATGACATTGTACATAGAAAACCCTAAAGACTCCATCAAAAAACTAATAGATTTAATAAGTGAATTTGGCAATGTAGCAGGATATAAAATTAACACCCAGAAATCTATGACATTTTTATACACCAACTAGGGGCCCAGTGCACAAATTCATGCACCTTGAAAGGAACTGTGGGCCATGAGGCTGTGGTGGGCACAGAAGCAGCTCTTAGCCCATACTTCACACCCCTGCTTGGCCCTTCCCTCCACACACCTGCTGACAGCATGGAGTGATTGGGGCTGGCGCCAGCAGTGGGTGTAAGCAAGGGCAGCGTGTGTGAGTGGGTGCGAGTGGTTGCTGCTGCCCCTATCACTTCTCAGGAGCAAGGGGAGATGGAGAAGCCCTCAGGGGCGACTGGGGCTGGCAGCTGCTGCTGGCACCTGCTGACGGCACCTGAGTGGTCAGGACCAGCAGCAGGTGACAGCAACAGGCGTGAACTGCAGCTCCGGCATCAGCTGCAGGTGGGAGCATGGTCATAGCTGGCAGTGGGTGTGAGTGGGGCTGGTGCCGGAAGCAGGTGCAAGCGCTGGGTGGAACCGTGGTGCACAGGAGCAAAGAATTTTCAGTAACCACCAGATGCTTGCCTTGGTGACAGTGACCAGCGCCCCACGTTGGTCTGGCGCCCCCCACTCACCTGCTCCACCATCCTGCCGTGGCCGGCGTCCACCATGTTCCACGTGCTCCCCCTGTTGGTCAGCACAGGTCAGTGTGACCAGCTGTTTGGTTGTCTGGTTATTCCACTGATCAGTCTATTTGCATATTAGCCTTTTAGGATATAGGACAGTGATGGCGAACCTATGACACGCATGTCAGAGGTGACACGCGAACTCATTTTTTTTTGGTTTATTTTTCTTTGTTAAATGGCATTTAAATATATAAAATAAATATCAAAAATATAAATCTTTCTTTTACTATGGTTGCAAATATCAAAAAATTTCTATATGTGACACAGCACCAGAGTTATGTTAGGGTTTTTCAAAATGCTGACATGCTGAGCTCAAAAGGTTCGCCATCACTGATATAGGATAATGAACTCTCAGAAAGGGAAACTAAACAAAAAATCCCATTTACAACTGCAACAAAAACAATTTAAGATACTCAGAAAACTACAGGACATTGTAAAAGAGATAGAGGAAGATATACTCAAGTGGAAGAATATACCCTGTTCATGGATTGGTAGGCTCAACATTATTAAAATGGCCATACTACCCAAAGAAATCTATAGATTCAATGCAATCCCTATTAAAATACCAACAGCATATTTCACAGACCTAGAACAAATATTCCAAAAATTTATATAGAATATAAAAAAACCAGAATAGCCTCAGCAATCTTGAGAAAGAAGAACAAAGTTGGAGGGATCACAATACCAGATATCAAGATATATTACAAAGCCACTCTACTCAAAACAGCCTGGTACTGGCACAAAAACAGGTGTATATACCAATGGAACAGAATAGAAAATCCAGAAATCAACCCAAGCTATTATGCTCAGTTAATATTTGACAAAGGAGGCAAGAACATACAATAGAATCAAGATAGTCTCTTCAATAAATGGCGTTGAGAAAATTGCACAGACACAAGCAAAAAATAATGAAACTAGACCACCAACTTACACCATACACAATAATAAATTTGAAATGGATAAAAGACTTAAATGTAAGACAGGAAACGATAAAAATCCTAGAAAACAATTGGCAGCAAGCCCTCAGACATCTCTTGTAGCAATGTTTATGGATACATCTCCTAGACAGTGGTCGGCAAACTCGTTAGTCAACAGAGCCAAATATCAACAGTACAACGATTGAAATTTCTTTTGAGAGGCAATTTTTTTAAACTTAAACTATATAGGCAGGTACATTGTTATTAACTTAATTAGGGTACTCCTAAGGCTTAGGAAGAGCCACACTCAAGGGGCCAAAGAGCCGCATGTGGCTAGCGAGCCGCAGTTTGCCGACCATGGTAGAACAATGGAAACTAAAGAGAAATTAAACAAATGGGACTTCATCAAAATAAACACCTTTTGCACAGCAAAATAAACCATCAACAAAATAATAAAAGAGCCCACTGCATGGGAGAATATATTTGCCAATGATACATCCGATAGGGGTTAACCTCCAAAATTTATAGAGAACTCATACAACTTAACAAAAGGAAGATAAACAATCCAATTAAAAAATGGGAAAAGGACCTAAGTAGACAGTTCTCCAAAGTGGACATGCAGAAGCCCAAAAGGCATGTGAAAAAAAGGTTTGTCACTAATCACCCAAGAGATGGAAATCAAAGCGACAATGGGGCACCACCTCACACCTGTCAGAACAGCTATCATCAATAGATCAATAAGCCACAAGTGTTGGCGATGATGTGGAGAAAAGGGGACCTTCGTACACTGCTGGTGAGAATACAGACTGGTGCAGCCATTGTGGAAAACAGAATAGAGTTTCCTCCAAAAAATAATAATGGAACTCCCATTTGACCCAGTGATCCCACTTCTAGGAATATATTCCAAGAAATCAGAAACACTTATTAGAAAGAATATATGCACCCCTATGTTCATAGCAGCATAATTTACAATAGATAAGATTTAGAAACAGCCTAAGTGCCCGTTAGCAGATGAGTGGATTAAAAAGCAGTGGTACATCTATACAATGGAATACTATGTAGCTATAAAAAAAGAGTTCTTACCATTTGCAAAGGCATGGATGAACCCAAAGAGCATTATGCAAACAAAATAAGCCATTCAAAGAAAGATAAGTATCACTTGATCTCACTCATATGTAGAATCTAATGAACAACATAAACTGATGAACAAAAGTAGACTCAGAGACATAGAAACATCAAACAGACTAAAACCTCGGAGGAAGGTGTGGGTGTGTGGGGGTGTGTGTGGGGAGGGTAAACCAATGAACTCATGCATATATGCATAACCCATTGACACAGACAATAGGGTGGTGAAGGCCTGGGGGTGGGGTGGAGTGGGAGAGGTCAATGAGGTAAAAGGGACATATGTAATACTTTCAATAATAAAGTCCATTAGTCCATTGTGTGGAATCCTACATGGCTGTGAGCCACATGGTCGCTGGGGAGCACACCTCCTGTAACAAGTGTTAGGAGCCTGATGTGAGAAAGAGAAAAAACAAGAGAAAAGAGAGCATGTTCTTTTGCCTAGAAATTTAAATATTCATTTTTGGGTGCTTGCAGTGGCCACACCCATCTTGGCCACTAATTTGTTCCTGGGTATGACTGGCAGACAGGTAGGCACCTTCCAATATCATTCAGACCTTACTGGTCATGCATCCAAACTGCCTTTGTCTAGTCCCTTCCTCCTATTAGCAGGAAGAGACTTGAGAGTATTAAATTAGCAAAGTTGTACAAATGGCATGCCTGTATTATCTAGTCTTGCCTTTACTCCTTTCCTATTAAAAATAATCAGGTATTACTAGTATAATGGTATCATTACCACCATATCTAAAATTTCAAATGAATATTTTAAAGTTTAAAAAGTCAGGTAAAGTACTTCTGGTTTTAACTCCAACATGTAAGAGCTTAGAAGTTATTCTTTCCACCTTTATAACGAGAAAAAGCTAAACAAATTGACTTCTGATAAAAACTTGAATCTGTTAGAGAACTGAGGTTGCAGGGAGACCACTACTCTACATTTTAAAGAGATTTTCACCCAGAGAGATACAGCTGAGGTTTGCTTACATGAAGCAGATGCTGAAGAACCCAAAAACCCATATTAATACTGCAAATATGAAACTAGATCTGGAGAGATTTGAGCTTGCTTGTAAGCTGAATGGAATTCCACAATAAAGAATTTCATAAAAGCTCAACATAACTAATTGAAACACTGTTTACACCCTTTCAACACTTCTCCACTCCTCACACACTCTTCAGCCTCTTCTACTCTGATGTTCACCATCCTTGCTCTTTTTGCCTATTCCTATCTCACATCAGCATATTTTGGAATACCTAACCCATCATTCTAAATCCTTTCTCAATAAATTAGGGCCTATAAGCTACAAAATCTCGGCACTTTATTTAAATACAAATTTCATGTATCATTTCTTGTTCTAAATGAATTTTGTATCTATCTCTTCTAAACGGAAAGCTTCTTAAAGGCAGAAAATTGCGTTCCTTCATGCTTTTATCCTCTATAGCAGCGATTTTCAACAGGTGTGCCGCAAGAATTTTTAAGACATGCAGTACCTCGTTTCCCTTTGATTGCCAAATTAAAAAATGACAACAGCCAACACAACAATAGCCATCCAATGGGAATGAATCAAATTGTGCCTATTTTGCCCAGCCAGTATAGTTCAGTGGTTGAACATCAACCCATGAACCAAGAGATCACTGGTTCGATTCCCAGTCAGGGCACATGCCTGGTTTGCAGGCTCAATTCCCAGTAGGAAACTTGCAGGAGGCAGTGGATTGATGATGTTTCTCTCCATCCTTCTCCCTTCCTATCTCTCTAAAAATTAATACAAACATATTTTTTAAAAGTATGCCTTTTTTTGGTCAGATTGGCAAAAATATAACATATTTTGGTATGCTGTAGAATTTTAGTAATTAGTTTATATGCGCCATGAGATTTAAAAAACGGTTGAAAATCACTGTTCTGTAGTGATTCAATAGACTATAGATTGCTCAAAAGGTCCTTTATATATTACTGTTTACTTGAATTAAATTAATGCTAACTCTAGGAAAAAAAGGTGTTGAGTTTAGTTTAAATATTTCCCTAATGACAAAGACATAGGCTTGAGAATTACACAACTCTTCTAGTTCTAATATTCTCATTGCTTGCTTTATTTGGGGGGCATGCTATCATTCATTGTACACTAATACAGTGAAGTATGTGGGGAAGCATTGTGTCTTGTTGGCTGTTATAGTTTGTATTAATTTCCCTGCAATAAATTACTACCAAATTAGTGGTTTAAGTCAACACAAATTTATTAACATATGCGTTTGTAAATCAAAATTTAAAATTGGTTTCACTGGCCTAAAATCAAAGGTGTTGGCAAGGCTGCATTTCTTCTGGAGATGCAAAAGGATAATCAATTCCTTGCCATTTTCATTTCTAGAGGTTTCTCGAATTCCTTATTCTGAATCACTCACATTTCCTACCTCTACTTCCATCATTGCATGGCCTTGTCTCTGACTTTGACCCTCTTAGCTCTTTTTAAAAAATATTTTTAATTGATTTTTAGAGGGAGAGGAAGGGAGAGGGAGAGAGAGAGAGAAACATGAATTGGTTGCCTCTTGTATGCCCCTCTATGAGGTATCAAGCCAGGAAGCCCGTCATGCACTTTGACCAGGAATCAAACTGGCCACCCTTGGATGCACAGATGATGCCCAACTGAGTCACACCAAACCAGGGCTTGACTCTTTCACTTAAGGACTCTGTGATTACATTGGTCCACCCTGATGTTCCAGGATAATCTCCCATTTTAAAACTCTTAATTTAATCATATTTGCAAAATTCCTTTTGCCATATAAGGTGACATAATTGCTGGTTTCAGGATTAGGATTTGGACATTTTGGGGGATCCATTATTCAGCCTATCACAGTCTCCAAATTTATTTTGTTTTTGTTAGTTTGTGGGGTTTTTCCTACTAAGATTTACACATAGAAATCATAAAATCACCAATTTACTGAAACCTGTATCACCAAGTAAGAACAATGCCAACTTTATCAATGAAATAAAATTAAAGTAACATTAATTTATTATAATATATGTTATAGAAATAGAGGTAAAAATTAGTTGAGTGATATGTGAAATTTAAGCATTTTTAAGAGTTTATTTGAACCAAACTGATGACATATACGGGGTAGTAAGATCTCAGGTGTTCCCAATTTACTCATTCTTTATTCCTTAGATCACCTAACAAAGGGTACATGGTTTTCCTTTGCACCCACACATATGTTAAGTGACTACCTTTTTGCCTTGTATGTTATTATTTCATAATTTTAAACATAACTGTCCATGTTCTTCAAGGACTGAGTTTTAAGAGGTTTTATACTGTAAGACTAGAAAGGGAATAAGGGTTACAATTTTCTTTCTATGACCTTTTGTAATTTATAAGTCCAAATGAACTGAACAACACTGAATAATTAATTCATGCTGTGTTCAAGCCTCTATGCATTCATGTTTTACACCCTAATTATTATGAATTCCATCCTTGTGCAAACCTTTGATTCCCCAACCTAAATCAGGTTAATACAGACTCATATGATCCAATTATGGCAATATCTTTCTCTTAACCTTGGCAGAGGGAGCATTATACTAGGTCAAAAAGTATCTTTGAGTTTCATTGAGAAATTAACCCATAAAGGAATTGCGCTCATGGTTGTAATGTTAATTAGTTTCACCATAAACATATTTTGTGGCTTATTTAACATTCAGATGCTCTCTGCAATTGAATAAAAATATATGCCATTATATGCTAAAACCAGTCAAATGTAATGCTTATTTAATGATATTTTTTTCTTCTGAAACAAGTACTCAGTACATTTTAAATAATTTTGATTAATTAAGAAAATTTAGCTGTCACCACATCCCAGTGACTCATACTGGTGGGGTTTTCCCAATTATAAGTAGAGAAACTGCAGCGTAACAGTTTTTTCACTAGTTACTATAGAAAGAGAGGAGAAACAACAAGCTCCTAGATGTGAAAACTGAGATAACTAACCCTTGAAAATATTCTATCCCAAATCCATTGGTTAAAATGAAAAGGAAAGGGGCAGATGGTTTGAATTAGGATAAGCTAAAGCAAATAGTTTGGTAAATACATATTCTTTACATATTTCATATTTATGTATAAATAAAATTAAGGACACTGATGGGTGTCTCCTCTAATAAAAGTAAATGTTGTGGAGCTGATCATTGTACCCAGTAGTTTAATGGCATATTAGAATACAATTAGAAATGCTGTCTTCTCTGCATGTCAGGGATAGTGTGTATATGCTCACAGAAAAGAAACTTTAAAATTTCAGAATGAAGAAATGGCTTTTTAGACAAGTATAGAATCCTTAATTGAATGTTTTAAACATTTTTAGTGCTTTAGTACAAACTTCTCATAACTTAAAAAAAAAAAAATCTTGCAAGTTTGGAACTATTTCTACTCTTGAATATAGCACAAACAATAAGATTTGAATGAGAAATATACAACTGACCTTCCAGAAAAAGTCTCATAAAATTTGAGCAGAAAGAATAGTAACACTCTCCTTATACTCTGACACTGATAAAATTATTAATTTGCAATATACGTGGATAATTTGTTTTAAATTATATTATTGTTAGCTCTGGATATGGGATAAAATCACTCCATTTTATTTTATTTTTTAAATTTATTTATTTTTAGATGTAATAAACTTATAAAATTGTGCTAGTTTTAGGTGTTCAACATAATCATATATATGTATATATGACATATAATTGTCTAAATTAAAAGTAGTTATGACCTTCTAGATAAAGTACTGAACTGAGGTTTTATTTGTGTAGTACTACCAACTCAAAAGTTTTGACTAAAATGTGTTACTTTAAAAACTGCTTTTAGGAGCACCAAAGCCCCAATGAAGCAAGTCTTGCCCCAGAGGCATGTCTCCAGCACAGAAGTTCTCTCACTGCAGACACAGCTGATTCTCACAGCCAATTGGCCTGGAGGCCAATTCCTCCCAGTGATACCTACAACAATCAAGGCTTACCTACAACATGACTGTGCACAAAGACCACAAGGGGGTGCACCAAGAGTGTCCTCCTCAGGTAATTGGGGAGGCTGAACCACTGGGCCCTATAGGACACCTAGCACAGAAATCCACTCTATCAACGCAGGGAAGCATAAAAAATGCAGAGACAAAGAAAAAGAACACAAATGACAGAAATGGAGCAAAGCAAACTACTGGATATAGAGTTCAAAACCACACTTTTAAGGTTCTTCAAGAATTTTCTAGAAACTGCCGATAAACTTAATGAGATCTACAAGAAATCTAATGAGACCCTCCATGTTGTGATAAAGGACCAACTAGAAATTAAGCATACACTGACTGAAATAAAGAATATTATACAGACTACCAACAGGAGACCAGAGGATTGCAAGAATCAAGTCAAAGATTTGAAATACAAAGAAGCAAAAAACACCCAACCAGAAAAGCAAAATGAAAAAAGAATCCAAAAATATGAAGATAGTGTAAGGAGCCTCTGGGACAACTTCAAGTGTACTAACATCCGAATTATAGGGGTGCCAGAAGAAGAGAGAGAGCAAGATATTGAAAATCTATTTGAAGAAATAATGACAGAAAACTTCCCCTACCCGGTGAAAGAAATAGACTTAACAGTCCAGGAAGCGCAGAGAACCCCAAACAAAAGGAATCCAAAGAAGACCACACCAAGACACATCATAATTAAAATGCCAAGAGCAAAAGACAAAGAGAGAATCTTAAAAGCAGCAAGAGAAAGAAAGTCAGTTACCTACAAGGGAATACCCATACGACTGTCAGCTGATTTCTCAACAGAAACTTTGCAGGCCAGAAGGGAGTGGCAAGAAATATTCAAAGTGATGAATGCCAAGAACCTACAACCAAGACTACTTTATCCAGCAAAGCTATCATTCAGAATTGAAGGCCAGATAAAGAGCTTCACAGATAAGAAAAAGCTAAAGGAGTTCATCACCACGAAACCAGTATTTTATGAAATTCTGAAAGGTATCCTTTAAGAAGAGGAAGAAGAAGAAAAAGGTAAAGATACAAATTTTGAACAACAAATACACATCTATTAACAAGTGAATCTGAAAATCAAGTGAATAATCTGATGAACAGAATGAACTGGTGATTATAATAGAATCAGGGGCATAGAAAGGGAATGGACTGACTATTCTTGGGGTGGAAAGGGGTGAGGGGGATGCGGGAAGAGACTGGACAAAAATCGTGCACCTATGGATGAGGACAGTGGATGGGGAGTGAGGGAGGAAGGTGGGGGGGGAACTAGGTGGAGGGGAGTTATGGGGGGAAAAAAGATGAACAAATGTAATAATCTGAACAGTAAAGATTTAATTAAAAAAACTGCTTTTAATTTTTAAAAATGTCATTCATTAAACACCTAATGTAAGGGCAGAAAATATTTAGTTGTTTTTTTTAAGTGAATGCACCTTCTAAGTGTAGAATCATCTAAAATCAATGTAAACCAAACCAAATTTAAAATAAAAAGGTTATAAAGGAAATAATCACCTTGAATCTTAACACTCAGATGAATGATTAAATATAGTTTTGTGCATAAAATATTTTTATTATGCAAAAATTGCATACATATAAATGTACATACATAAGCTGTGAAGCATAATAATTTAATACCTGTGAACCCATCACCTAACAATAATGTGAATATTGCCAATATTGTTGCAGCTGCCATTCAGTCCTCCACACAGGTTTTCATAAAGAATACCATTAACTTTTGCATGGCTTTTAACCTTAGAAAAATGGAATTACATCATTCAATCTTCTGAATTTTTTTTTCCTCTTTTTTTTTATTTTTCTCAATTCCTCCACCCTCCTACCCAGCCCCCAACACCCTCAACACCCCAATTGTCAGCCTACTCTCTATGAGTCTGTCTCTATTTTGCTTGTTAGTTCATTTTTTTTTTCATTAGATTCCAAATATGAGTGAAATCAAATCTGACTGGCTTATTTTATTTAGCATATATTCTCCAGGTTCATCCATTCTGTCACAAAGGGTAAGAGTTCCTTCTTTTTTTTTTACAACTGCTAGTATTCCATTGTGTAAATGAACCACAGCTTTTTTATCCACTCATCTACTAATGGTCAGTTGGGCTGCTTCCAAATTTGAGTTAGTATGAATATTGCTGCTATGAATATATGGATGAATATATTCTTTCTGTTTTGTGTTTCTTTGGATAAATTCCAAGAAGTGAAATCCATGGGTCGTAAGGCAGTTCCATTTCTAATTTTTGAGGTAACTCCACACTATTTTCCACAATGGCTGGTCCAATCTGCATCCCCTCTAACAGTGTACGAGAGTTCCCTTTTCTCCATATCCTGGCCAGCACTTGTTGTTTGTTGACATAAGCAGTATGATCTTGAACATTTCTCATAGCAATATTTTTTTCTGAGATATCTTCTCAGGCAAGGGAAACCAAAGAAAAAATAAACAATTTGAATTACATCAAACTAAAGAGTTTTTGTACAGTTAAAGGAAATCATCAACAAAATGAAAAGATAACCCATTGAATGGGAGAACATATTTCCCAATGGTACATCTGATAATATCCAAAATTTATAAAGGAATTATAAAACTCAACACCAAAAACCAAACAATCCAATTAAAATATGGGCAAGGAATCTGAATAGATAATTCTCCAAAGAGGACATACAGATGACCAATAGACATATGAAAGATGCTCAATGTCATTTTTTTATCAGAGATGTGCAAATTAAAACCACAATGAGTCAGAATGGCTATCAAGACTTAATTTTTTTTAAATATGTTTTATTGATTTTTTACAGAGAGGAAGGAAGAGAGATAGAGGATCAGAAACATCGATAAGAGAGAAACATTGATCAGCTGCCTCCTGCACATCCCCTGCCGGGGATATGCCCACAACCCAGGTACATGCCCTTGACCGGAATCGAACCTGGGACCTTTCAGTCTGCAGGCCGACACTCTATCCACCAAGCCAAACTGGTTTCGGCAAGACTTAATTTTTTGACAGATACTTCAACACATTTTATACTAGATATCTAGATATTTATAAACACATTTACATAAACAACTTTATATATTTATACACACACACAAACTGTTTTCAATTTCTAGATTATAACCGATGCTGGGTCAAATGTCCTTGTGAAATAGGAGTTGGTGCTTGTGTGATTATCTCTTTTGGGTACAGTCTCATAAACAAAATTTCTTAGTCAAATCAAATGCAAATTTATGTTCTGATACCTAGTGTCTTCCGGAGAGATTGTACAAAATAATGTCATTATCAGTAGTGCATAAGAATGCCTATTTCTCTCCCTAAGTATTAAGAAACATTTTACTGTTTGCCTATATGAAAAAAAAAAGATATTTCTATGTTGTTTCATTTTCATGTATTTGGATGTAAGCCTGAAAATCCTTTTATATGCTTTTACTAATGTTTTTCCTTATATAAATTGTTTATATTTAAAACTTGACCATTTTTCTATTGCTATGAACTTCTGCCTCTATTATTTGAAAATAATTTGACTACTTTCCTGATTGTTAACTTCATTTAAATATCAATCTTTCTTTTTTTAATTCAGAATTTTAAAAATATATATTTAATTGATTTTTTTACAGAGAGAAAGGGAGAGGGATAGAGAGTTAGAAACATTGATGAGAGAAACATCAGTTGAGCTGCCTCCTGCCCACACTCCCTACTGGGGATGTGCCTGCAACCAAGGTATATGCCCTTGACCGGAATCGAACCTGGGACCCTTCAGTCCACAGGCCGATGCTCTATCCACTGAGCCAAAGCAGCTAGGGCTAATTCAGAAATTTTTAATTCTAGTGCTCAAACTTAACAGCGCTTTATATTTTATGATGTGGGGTACATGATTAGAAACAAAATTTACACTTGAAGGATATAAAAATACTCAACCATGCTTTCTTTTTCTACTTATGTTATTATCTCTCTTACTAATGAGATTTGATATATCCAAGATATATTTTGGTGTAAGAAGTGAGTAAAGTTTTCAAATGCTCATACAGTTGTTCCAATAACATAATAAATATTCCATATTTTCTCCATTGATTTTAAATATCACCTATATCATATCCAAAATTGCAATATGAACCCTTAATCTATTTATTATCTCTTTATTGTGTTCATTGATTTACCTGTTTGTTCCAACATACTGGTAAAGTAAATATAACTTTATTTTGTATTGACTAGCATTTCTAGAGCAATATTCAATAACATTGGTAATAGTCCGTACTTTTGTCTACTTTCTCAAATTATTATTGTGCCTCTAATGGTTAATATTAATCATGATGACATTAGAATATATATATATATGGGTATATATAAATGTGTGTGTGTGTGTATATATGTATATATAAACAAAAACATTTCTAAATCAGTAAAAATCTCATAGAAAAGTATAAAATATTTGTGAAGTGTTATTTCAACATCTACCAAGTTGATAATTTTTTCTATTGATGTATTAATATCTTGATGTAAATGAAGACATTTCTTTTCATAATACTTAACATAAATTATATTTATTAATATTTCTCAAGTATTCTTATCTTTTACTTCTATACTCTATTTTTCAAGATGTATTATTTTGCATCAATATTCAGAAATAATAATAGTATTTCCTCTCCTCTGTATATGTTATCTTAATGTCATTTAGAGTTATTCTGGTTTCTTACAAATAATTTGAAATGCCCCTCCTTGGGTTATGATTGAATCAGTTTCAATAACAACCCAAGTATGTTTTCCTTGAAGATGTAAAAAGAACCTAATCTGTGAAATTGGGTACATTTGATCTATTTTGGAGGACAAACAATGATAGTCTTTGATGTACTTCTTCAGTTATTGATTTGGTTAAGAATTTATATTTTCTGAACATAATCCTATACTAATAAAAGAGAAAAATGGTAATTGGCGTACAACCGATACCTTTTTCATTGGCTAATCAGCGAGATACGCAAATTAACTGTCAGTCAAGATGGCGGCTGGCAGCCAGGCAGCTGAGAATAGGAGGCTTGGTTGCCCCAGCGATGGAGAAAGTCAAGGATCCCCGCAGCTGCAGGGCTCTGAGCTCCTGAAGCAACAACTCCAAAAGATACAATGTTTTAATTATAGAAGCTAAAAGATGGCGGTTAATTTGCATACTCAGGCTCCAAGCAGAGCGAAGCCAAACAGCCCTGAAGCAGCAGGGCAGAGAGGCCTCAGGGCCTGGGATCAGCAGAGTCGAGAGGCCTCCCGGTCCCAGTGATCAGTGGATCCGAGAGGCCTCCCAGCCCAGGTGATCAGCAGAGTCGAGAGGCCTCCCGGCCCCGGTGATCAGCGGAGCCGAGAGACCCGGCCCCGGCCCCGGTGATCAGCAGAGCTGAGAGGCCTCCCGGCCCAGGTGATCAGCGGAGCCGAGAGGCCTCCCGGCCCCGGTGATCAGCGGATCCGAGAGGCCTCCCAGCCCAGGTGATCAGCGGAGCCGAGAGGCCTCCCGGCCCCGGTGATCAGCGGAGCCGAGAGGCCCGGCCCCGTGATCAGCGGAGTCGGAGGCCCCGCGATCAGCGGAGCCGAGAGGCTTCCCGGCCCCAGTGATCAGCGGAGCCGAGAGGCCTCCCGGCCCCAGTGATCAGCGGAGCCGAGAGGCCTCCCAGCCCCTGTGATCAGCAGAGTCCAGAGGCCTCCCGGCCCTGTGATCAGCGGAGCCGAGAGGCCTCCCGGCCCCTGTGATCAGCGGAGTCCAGAGGCCTCCCGGCCCTGTGATCAGCGGAGCCGAGAGGCCTCCCGGCCCCTGTGATCAGCGGAGCCGAGAGGCCTCCAGGCCCCTGTGATCAGCGGAGCCGAGAGGCCTCCCAGCCCCTGTGATCAGCGGAGCCGAGAGGCCTCCCGGCCCCGGTGATCAGCGGAGTCGGAGGCCCCGCGATCAGCGGAGCCGAGAGGCCTCCGGGCCCCAGTGTTCAGCGGAGTCGAGAGGCCTCCCGCCCGGTGATCAGCCGAGGGGCCTCCCAGCCCCGGTGATCAGCGGAGTCCAGAGGCCTCCCGGCCCAGTGATCAGCGGAGTCCAGAGGCCTCCCGGCCCCGTGATCAGCGGAGCCGAGAGGCCTCCCGGCCCCTGTGATCAGCGGAGCCGAGAGGCCTCCAGGCCCCTGTGATCAGCGGAGCCGAGAGGTCTCCCGGCCCCTGTGATCAGCGGAGCCGAGAGGCCTCCCGGCCCCGGTGATCAGTGGAGTCGGAGGCCCCGCAGTCAGCGGAGCCAAGAGGCCTCCCGGCCCCGGTGATCAGCGGAGTCGGAGGTCCCGCGGTCAGCGGAGCCAAGAGGCCTCCCGGCCCCGGTGATCAGTGGAGTCGGAGGCCCCGCGATCAGCGGAGTCGAGAGGCCTCCCGGCCCCGGTGATCAGCGGAGTCGAGAGGCCTCCCGGCCCGGTGATCAGCGGAGCCGAGAGGCCTACCGGCCCCTGTGATCAGCGGAGTCCAGAGGCCTCCCGGCCCCGTGATCAGCGGAGTCGGAGGCCCCGCGATCAGCGGAGCAGAGAGGCCTCCGGGCCAGGGATCAGGGGAGCCGAGAGGCGTCCTGGCCCTGGGATCAGCGGAGCAGGGAGGCTTCCCAGCACCGGGATCAGTGTGACAGGGTGCGGAGCTCCAACCCTCTGATCGGCCCTGCTCTGTGCATGACAGGAGTGGCACTGCAACCTCCCTATGGACCCTGCCTTGAGTGTGCCAGGGGGTGGTGCCCCAACCCCCCAATCAGCCCTACCCTGAGCATGACTGAGGGTGGCATCGCAACCTCCCAATCCGCCCTGCTCTGTGCATGACAGGAGGCGGGGCCCCAACTCCCCAATGGGCCCTGCTCTGAGCCCGACCAGGGGTTACACCTAGGATTAGGCCTGCCCTCTGCCACCCGGGAGCAGGCCTAAACCAGCAGGTCCTTATCTCCTGATGGGTCCCAGACTGTGAGAGGGCACAGGCCAGGCTGAGGGACCTCCTCTCCCAACCCCGAGTGCACAAATTTTTGTGCACCGGGCCTCTAGTTTTATATAAAGAGAAATTTCTAAAATTTAAAATTCATCCATTTAATCCAGGTTGGCAAATGCCTTTAGTTTATAAATATGTTAAATTACACTTTTAATGATATTTTGTATCTAGGGTTATATGTAATTTATTTCCTATGTTTTCAGTTTAGGTATTTTTTCTAAGTTTTAATATCTTGCTTAGTTTCTGTGTTTTCTAATTGTTTTTTCTATTTCTGCTTTTTTCTTTAAAATACACATATTTCTTCTATTTAACTTTCAGAGTATCCTTAAGAAGTAGATATTATTTCCTTTACTATGCTTTAAAGATGGAAAAACTGAGGAACAGAGACATTTAGAAAAATTACATGCACTTTCACTAAAGGACAGAGACAGGTTTCAAACCCATAACCTTTGTAGCTGAGGGTCAACTTATTAACCATTGCATTCTACTGCCTCATGCTTTACTAGTGGCCCAGTGCATGAAATTCATGCATGAAAGGGGGTGTCCCTCAGCCCACCCCCACGCTCTCCAATCTGGGACCCCTCGGAGGATGTCCGACTGCCAGTTAGTCGGACATACGGCAGTCGGACATCCCTCTCACAATCCGGGACCACTGGGTCCTAACCGCTCGCCTACTGCCTGCCTGATTGCCCCTAACCACTTCTGCCTGCTGACCTGATCACCCCTAACTGCTCCCATGCTGGCTTTATTGCCCCCACCCACCTCTGACAGGCCTTGCACCCGGGACCCAGGATTCCCTCCGTCTGGCTGGCCACAGGCACCGGGACCCAGGCCCGCTTTGCCTGGGCCGGGATGATGGGCAGGTGGCTTCACCCAGGCTGGGGCAGGCGGCTTCTCTGGCTGGCTGTGGCCTGGGACCGTGGGGTGGGAGGCTTCCCTGTCTCCCAGGCCCCATCCAGCTGCAGGTGCTGCACCCGGGACCACAGGGCAGGTGGCTTCTCTGTCTCCCGGGCCGCAGCCAGCCACAGGCGCTGGTGCCTGGGACTGCCAGCAGGGGGCTTTGCCCAGGCCCGGCTTTGTCAGGAAGGACATGCAGATGGTCATCTGGAAGATGTCCAGTCTAATTAGCATATTACCCTTTTATTAGTATAGATCATGGTGTGTTTTTTCTCGTCAGCATTAACCATAGTAACTGTTGCTTATGTATTAAATTAAAGTTCTATTCCTGCTAAGTCTAGAAGCAGCCTCAGAATCCTTCTCATCATTCATTTTAAGTCAGATGCTTAGTTGATCAGATTAATACCTGAGGTGACTTCTCTTACTGCAGATGTATCCCAGAATGTATGGCATCCTCTCTGCTTTATGATCCAGCTAATAATACATTGCCTCAATCATGTTAATTAAGGTCATTTTTCCCCTTGCAGTTTCTAGTAGTAGATTACCATCTATTGTCTAGGAAGCAAAATTGACTGTCTCCATGCAGATCGCAAAATAAGATATTTTTTTCACCAATAAAATTTCATTCTTTCAGCATGAGTAGAGTAATTTTGTCAACAACGTATTCAGGTAGTAACAGCTTATAACAAATTGAGTGAATTATTGTTTCAGGTACTGTGCTGTGTCATACACAGATCTCATTTTATCTTTGCAACAACTCTATACAGTAGGTACTATAATTACACAGATGAGAACACTGAGGTATAGAGAGATCAGGTAACTTGACCAGTAAAACCTAAAAGTGGCTGAGTCTCATTTCAAATCCATGAGCCATGCCCTTTAACCATTATACTCCACTCAGTATTGTGCTGGACCCTGCTCTTACCGGCTCACAAATTTTCAGGAATTTTGAAAGCTGGTTGTTAAACATGGTCATTATTAAAAATAAATTATATAATCTTAAAAGTGAATAAATTACATTAAAACCAAAGGTAATACATACTCTAAATTCATCACTCCTCAATTATTTACTACACTTTACTGTTCTGAGTCTTGACACTATATCTTTTGGGTCTTTCTGGTGGAATATAATAGTGTATTACTGCATGTTTCTCCTCAGCTCTGCATTTAGTGGCATCACATTAGCAGCCAACATCAGCCATGGATGGAGAATTTACGCCACAGAAATTGGCCGATAGTATAAATCAGGGTTTTGTTTTCTTTTATTGAGAGCCAGTTGTTAAACATTTACCAGCACAACACTGACCACATTGATGGCAGTGGTCTTGTCAGCATGTGTTATATTATGCAGATGAAAATATATTTAAACAGACCTGATGTAGATATTTTCAAAGATGGAAGAATTGTCCCTGTCAACTATTTTAGTTGATTCATATATTCACTTATTGTCATCATTACAAAGTTTTCAGTCCCCACATGGATTGCTGAATTTAAGCCTTTGTTACCTTAAGGACTCTAGTTTTCCATTTTTATGTTTAAGTACCAACCTTACCTGTTTAAAAATGTAAGCTTTTAACATTGCTCTCTCTGTTCCCTATCCTTCAGATGAAAAGTGGAGTTAGGTCCGGGCAGGAGAGAGAAATTCAGAAGGGGAATATTGGAGTAATGACTGCAGTGGGAGAAGAGAGAACCTATCTCCCGGGCCGCAGGCGCTGGCGCCCTGGACCACAGCGCTGTCAGCTTCTCTAGCTGGCTTCGGCCTGGGACCTTGGGGCGGGCAGCTTCTCCATCTACCAGGCTGGGCCGCAGCCAGCCTCAGGTGCTGGCGCTGGACCGGCTGGCACCTGGACCACAGGCGGGAGGCTTCTCCGTCTCCCCTGGGATTGTGGGGCGGGCATCTTCTCCATCTCCGGGGCTGCAGCCAGCTGCAGGTGCTGGCGCCTGGGACTGCTAGCGGGTGGCTTCGCCCAGCTGGCTTTGTCAGGAAGGACATCCGAGTGGTCGTCTGGAAGATATCCGGTCTAATTAGCATACTACTCTTTTATTAGTATAGATTAGCAAAGTAACTATTTATGCAATCCATTGAGAAAGTTCCCCAGAAGTAGATACTTTAAATTTTTAAATAAAAATGATCATATCTTTGCATTAAAGATGAGCTAGGTCTGCTTTAAAAAAAACTCAAGTATGATTTGGAAACTCTACCCATATAAGTTTATTCAGGAACAAAATTTCAAATGGGGTGGGACATTAGGCAAAAACATCATTCATGATAATCCTATTTGATGTTGGAGAATCTTACATTTTATTTTATTTTTTAATATATTTTTATTGATTTCAGAGAGGAAGGGAGAGTGAGAGAGAGAGAGAAACATCAATGATAGGAATCATTGATCAGCTGCCTCCTGTATGCACCCCACTGGTGATTGAGCCCACAACCCAGGCATGTGCCCTTGACTGGAATTGAATCCGGGACCCATCACTCCGCAGGCTGATGCTCTATCCACTGAGCCAAACCAGCTAGGGCAAATTTTACATTTTAAAGTGAACATGTTCAAGGGGCAATAATTTAATTTACATTTTAAAACACTAAGAAGGACTGTTCTGTGAAAATGGTTACATAATTCTCAAACTATTTGCCTTCAGGTACCACAGATATGATAGCTATTCTTACAAGTAAGAAAATGTTAATTGCCAGTTGCTTATATTTA
The DNA here is from genome assembly GCF_963259705.1 of Myotis daubentonii. Lineage (NCBI taxonomy): Eukaryota > Metazoa > Chordata > Mammalia > Chiroptera > Vespertilionidae > Myotis > Myotis daubentonii. The sequence goes on from NC_081842.1 coordinate 108,881,793, forward strand.
TAGATAGGTGGTATAAGGTAAAGCTGCTTCTCTTTCAAACTAAGATTTTTAAAAAAGCCAAAGCCAATATAACATTTAATAATGCCAGATACTCTCTGTATTGGTGGCTTTTCATAAAAACACTTGAATCATTTTTAGTTTCCTAAAGTTTCCATTAATCTCTGCAGACTGAGGGATCCTGGTTTGATTCCAGTCAAGGGCACATACCCAGGCTGTGGGCTCGATCCCCAGTGTGAGGCATGCAGGAGGCAGCCAATCAATGATTCTCTCTCATTATTGATGTTTCTATCTCTCTCTCCCTCTCCCTTCCTCTCTGAAATCAATAAAAACAAATTTTAAATCTTTTTTAAAAAAAGAGAAATTATTAATGAAAATTTTATTTCATTCGGTTTTCTTTATTTTATATGAGAAACTAAAAGCCCGGTGCGTGAAATTTGTGCAAAGGTAGGGAACCTTGGCCTGGCCGACAATCAGGGCCTCTTGGGGCCTTCTGGCTGCCAGCTGGGACCTTCCTTCTGGCTGCCCGCCAGGGCCTCACTTCCCCAGCTGGGGCCTTCCTTTTTGCCATGCTGCCCCCTGGTAGTCAGTGGACATCATAGTGAGTGATCTAACTCCCAGTTTCCTGATGGGACTCCTGAGGGAACACTTTGCATATTAGCCTTTTATATAGAGAGATTGTTATAGATAACAACTGACAAAGTGTGTTTTATTAGCTGATGGAGATAAAAAGGTGGTTAAACATGTGCCCTCAAGATATGTCCCTTCTATGCTTAAGTTAATCAAGATATAAAATACAAAGACTTCAATGATAAACTTTTAAAAATATATTTCTTTATTGATTTCAGAGAGGAAGGGAGAAGGAGAGAGATAGAAACATCAATGATGAGAGAGAATCATTGATTGTCTTCCTCCTGCACACCCCACACTGGGGATGGAGCCCGCAACCCAGGCATGTGCCCTTGGCCGGAATTGAACCTGGGACCCTTCAGTCCGCAGGCTGATGCTCTATCCACTGAGCCAAGCCGGCTAGGGCCAGTGATAAACTTTTTAAGAAAATTTAGCTAATTACAAGAAAAAGAGAATAATATGATACAACTCATCCACAACCAGTATTACTCTTATACATTTCAATTCTCCTTTATATGGATTCTTGGTTACTCTTTTGTCTTTCCAACCATTTCACTCCAACTATTTCATAACCATAACACAAAATTCCTGTTGCATTAAAAGGAGGTGAGGGGGAGGGCATTATTGGGGGCGGTAAGGGGGCAAAGGGGGAGATAAGGATACATAATCAATAATAAAAAAATAACGTATAATAAAACTAGTAAAAACAACAACAACAACAACAACAAAAAACAGAAAGCAATAGCTACAAGGACTTTTCATTCCAGGTAAAGAGGACTTTATCTTTGGCAGTTATTTTAAACCATTATCAGGTGCTTCATATATCTAGTATCATATTCAATTATGACTAATATTTCCAAAATTGAACTTTTCCAGTATGTAGTTATTTTGATATATCAGAAAAAAATAAAGGAGAATTTTACATTTCATGCACAATAAAAGTCCTGGCAGCAAAACACTTTATCTGAAAATAGTGAAATATCACCATGATTGCTCATCAGTGTTTATCATGTGCTATTGAAGTGAATGTCATTAAAACAAACAGCTTTTGTACTTAAAAGCCAGCAAATGAAAAATTATTCTGCGAATCTTGTCATTGGTTTACTCTTGCCATTCAGTACTGGAATTAAATATACAAGTAAAACAAAATAAACTGGCTAGCTTTCATCATCTTCTATTTTTTCAAATATAAGTTTTCCACCACTGAGCCCATATCACAAGTATAGCACTGAAAACAGTAAGAGAGAGAAAACAATTAAATGACTGCATTTCAATGACAAGATTTTTTCTGACATTAAGAACTAAAAGAGTTTAGATTGAAGTTTGTGACTGACAGGCTGTGAAATTGCAATGCAGCCTTGACAATTATATTATTCCTTATTTTAATACATATCAAGATGAATATAGCATTTCTTTTCACTTTTAATGGTATGAAATATAATAGGAAGACAAGAGGAGTGCTTGTCTTATAGTGTTATACTTAGATGCAGTGACAAAGAAAAGGTATGACGTTAATGTGCACAAGCATCAATGGTACAATCGACATTGATTACTCATTCTATATAAACTATGTACACAAAGTTAAAATATAGCTAGATGCATTTTATTCCCAGACCTATAAACTGCTGACAACAGCTATCATTAAGAACAAAATATAATGCAATTAGGGATGGTCAAAATAATTTGCTTCTTGTCTCAACTATATAATTGCCAAAGTTGAGATTCAGACAAATGCAAAATGTAATTAATTTATTATTGTTTGAAAATGGACTTAGCAATTACAGACCCATTGGAGTCCTGTATTAGTCCAGTTCCTTAATGAATTAGATTTGCAATTTTCCAAAGTTGATTTAAGTTAAATTTAACATATGACATGTACTGCCTCTTTCTATTAATGGCAATTACATTTTTTAGGATGAAGTTTTTGCTGCCCTTTCTTTCTCTTAAATTTAAAAACTAAACATTGAAAATTTGGAGAGACATTTACTAAAACCATGTCTCTGAAATCTTAATCCAGCTTCTACTTGAATTTTACTGATCTGCCTTTTACTTCAAGGCAATATGTGGCATCTAAAATCACCACAGAGTGGTGTGAGTGACACAATTTTTTATGAGCTTGAATTCGATTTAATGACTGGATTGCATGCAAATGTTGGGTTATAACTCACTTCTCATTTGTTAGGGTTACAAATAGAATATTGGGGACCAGCTACAATTATAAGAAATATTAATAATGCTCTGTTAACTGTGATTGTTCTTTTCTGATTAGAGAAAGCACATTTTCACCTGGCTGGGAGTTGTACACCCTGGGACATGGAAGCTAGCATAGGAATGCAGTCCATCCTCTAGTCCTGAGAACTGCCTATCATTATGGAAAGATGTATAACCTTGTGGCTGAAACAATCTAGTCCTGGAGGCACCTACTCTTTACAACCCACAGATCCTATTACCTGAACCTGGCCCTGGGGTGCCTGGAGGTGTCCACCCTCTTTGATCCTCTCTCCCCCAATCCACATGATTTGTAACCTGTAATGATTATCTTGTGCCTACTTTCCCATACCTGTAATTCCTACTCTCCCAATGTAATCTTTGTCCTTCTACCCAATATAAGCAGCTGGCTTATGGTGAGGTACAAAGCAGATTTTTGTGGATGACCTGCTATTCTCCCATACTGCCAGCATTATTGGAATAAACACTCATATATTATTCAAACTTGTCTCTGCTTAATTGGCTCAAGTAGTGACAGGCAGCCAGGACTCCTTGGTTATCCAGTTACATAATCTGGTGACTCTAGTGGGACTCAAACAGGGAGTCCTCTAGGGTGAGTGCCAGAGATCCCACTTGCTGCCTGGACTAGGGGTTCCCAAGCCTAAGGTCTGGACTCTTATTTGTAGTCCAGCCAGAAATTTTCCTGTTTTAGGTCCCACCCACAGCCTCAGCAATGCTGTTGTCTCACCTAAAACCGAAGTTATATCAAGCATTCTGGCGTTCTGTAATGGGGGAAATCAGTTGTCTGTTGCCCCCCATCTGGGGTGAGCCCGATCAGCTCCTTGTTACAAATGACCTCTCAAGGTTCTTTCCTGGTCTCCTCACCTGAGCCTGATCTACTTCAGGTCAAGACACTGTCCTGCATGGTACAGGGCATTGGGGTCTGTAACATGGCAAGTGAGTTGTCTCTTGTCCCCTGTCTGGGGTGAGCTTGATCAGTTCCTGGTTGAAAGTGGCCTCTCAAGGTCCTTGCTTGGTTATTCTGTGTGGCTGTGCACAGTAAAGTCTGGCTGTGTACAGTAAGCCACAAACAGTTGTCTGTCTGTTTTGCACATGTAAATATTGTATACTAAGGTGGTTGTTGCCTAGTGTAACTTTTCCTGTAATCTTGCTTAAATTGTTTAATGATGGGTGCTGGTGGCTCGATCCCAAAAGTTAATCCATTGAGGCTACTTATGCTATCCACAAATGGGGAAAAAATAAGTGTTTACTGCAATACTGCTTGGCCTCACACTTAAATATCCTCTTGATTGGGAACAAGAGGAGATTAGTATTTGGAAATGCATGGTGTGAAGTTCTTGTCTGTGGGCTGTGTGTGCCTGTAAATATCATATATGAGTGTCTCTGTTGATCATTGTTTTGTGTCCCTTTTCCCCCCCCCTTTATTAAATAAGATATTACAAATGTGTCCCTTTGTTGTTTGCTTTAAGTGTTTAAAGATGAGGCACATCCCAATTTACTAGGGGCCCCAGAGTCTTGTGGAAGGCTAAACCCATGGCATGGATTGCAGGAACCTCCCAGAAGCTGCTGAAAGGTCTTAAACTTGGGGACCCACCCTGCTCTCCTTCTCAAGGCATCATCTGCTTGAAATGCTTAGGTAGTAAGAGTTTTGTCTGTCTGTAATGTAACTTTGGTTAAAGATGTTCTTTGTTTTCGTCTTACCTTTTTGGGACTTAGTTTACTCTTTGCTCTTTTATGAACAAAGGGAATCTTCTGTCTCTGCTGTTTGGACTTTGTGCCACTCAGAACCAAAGGTCATTTGCTGTTCTGGATTAGTGTAAAATAATATTCTAAGGCTAATGCCCCACTCCCTCCTTTTGGTAGAACTCATTTATTGATTTTAGGAGTTGTTTTTGTTTCTGTTTTGAAATAGGACACGATCTGTTCTTTTTTTTTTTAATTAAATCTTTATTGTTCAGATTATTACATTTGTTCCTCTTTTTTCCCCCTATAACTCCCTTCCACCCAGTTTCCACCCCACCCTCCTCCCTCACTCCCCATCCACTGTCCTCATCCATAGGTGCACGATTTTTGTCCAATCTCTTCCTGCATCCCTCACACCCCTCCCCCCCCCCAAGAATAGTCAGTCCACTCCCTTTCTATGCCCCTGATTTTATTATAATCACCAGTTCATTCTGTTCATCAGATTATTCACTTGATTTTCAGATTCACTTGTTGATAGATGTGTATTTGTTGTTCAAAATTTGTATTTTTACCTTTTTCTTCTTCTTCTTCTTCTTCTTCTTTTTAAAGGGTACCTTTCAGCATTTCATATAATACTGGTTTGGTGGTGATGAACTCCTTTAGCTTTTTCTTATCTGTGAAGCTCTTTATCTGGCCTTCAATTCTGAATGATAGCTTTGCTGGATAAAATAATCTTGGTTGTAGGTTCTTGGCATTCATCACTTTGAATATTGCTTGTCACTCCCTTCTGGCCTGCAAAGTTTCTGTTGAGAAATCAGCTGACAGTCATATGGGTGCTCCCTTGTAGGTAACTGACTTTCTTTCTCTTGCTGCTTTTAAGATTGTCTCTTTGTCTTTTGCTCTTTGCATTTTAATTATGATGTGTCTTGGTGTGGTCTTCTTTGGATTCCTTTTGTTTGGGGTTCTCTGCGCTTCCTGGACTTGTAAGTCTATTTCTTTCACCAGGTAGGGGAAGTTTTCTGTCATTATTTCTTCAAATAGGTTTTCAATATCTTGCTCTCTCTCTTCTTCTGGCACCCCTATAATTCGGATGTTGTTGCTCTTGAAGTTGTCCCAGAGGCTCCTTACACTATCTTCATATTTTTGGATTCTTTTTTCATTTTGCTTTTCTGGTTGGGTGTTTTTTCCTTCTTCATATTTCAAATCATTGACTTGATTCTTGCAACCCTCTAGTCTGCTGTTGGTAGTCTGTATAATATTCTTTATTTCAGTCAGTGTATGCTTAATTTCTAATTGGTTCTTTATCACAACATGGAGGGTCTCATTAGATTTCTTGTAGATCTCATTAAGTTTATCGGCAGTTTCTAGAAAATTATTGAAAGAACTTAAAAGTGTGGTTTTGAACTCTATAGCCAGTAGTTTGCTTTGCTCCATTTCTGTCATCTGTGTCCTTTTTCTTTGTCTCTGCATTTTTTGTGCTTCCCTGTGTTGATACAGTGGATTTCTGTGCTAAGTGTCCTCTAGGGCCCAGTGGTTCAGCCTCCCCAATTACCTGAGGAGGACACTCTTGGTGCACCCCCTTGTGGTCTTTGTGCACAGTCTTGTTGTAGTTAAGCCTTGATTGTTGTAGGTATCACTGTGAGAATCAGCTGTGTCTGCAGTGAGAGAACTTTTGTGCTGGAGACACCCCTCTGGGGCTAGACTTGCTTCAATGGGGCTTTGGTGCTCACTGAGTCTTCCCCCTGAGTGTGTCTTTTATGGTTCCACAGAGCTGCAAACTGGATGGTCCCACTCTGACCTCTGGGCTTCCTGGCTCCTGGATCTCTAGGGAGGTGCTAATCTAGCCTTTGCCTGAGGCTATCCAGCAAAAGCCTCTCTGCAGGGCTTGGACAGGGTGTGTCCCATGGGATCAACAGGGCAGGGCTAGCAGTTATGCTGCTCTCAGTCTTGCCCTCAGAGGCTTTGCTTCTCAATGTTCCGGTAATCGATGCAAGCCCCTCGGAGAGAAAGCTGCCCTTGAGTTCCCACCGCTGCCAGACAGTCCTGCTTCTCCCATATGAGTCTGGGTCCCTAGAGACATGCCTGGAACTGGAGCACAGAGCCTGAGACTCCCTCCTGATTGAAAACGACAACCACGCCCTCAGCCACCAGCCCGCTCCACATGCACTCTGCACCTTAGTATTTTACTTCTGCACTGCGCCTCCTCTGAGTCTCGGTATGCTTTTCTCTTTCCCTCTAGTTGCAGACTTCCACTCAGCCAGCCTTCCTGTGGTTCTGGGTGATGTCTGTTCCGTCTTTTAGTTGTAATTTTGAAGTGGTTGTGCTAGGCAGCAATCTCCCGTGTTTACCTATGTCGCCATCTTGGTTTCTCCAAGATCTCTTCTTATATGCAAGATTTCATGTTGTTACAGTTTACTCAGAAACAAAATTATGGGAAATAAACCTTCTAAACCCCCAAGTTTTTCTCCTAGAAGGGCCAGATCTGCAGAAGTGCCCTCAGGCAGGGGCCACTCCCCCATTGTAAAGGGAAAAAAAGTTAACTCCTCAGTAACTTAAAACTTTGTAGTTCTGCTGATTTAAATAGTAGAAATTATTAAATATCTAGATATTTTGAAATAAATTAATACTAAAATATTAATTAATCAGAGTTTGCCTAGTTTTGACCTTTTACTACAGAAAAGCTAGAAAATACACTTGAAACTGTTAGTGAATGTTTTATAATATAAATGTATCTCAAAAGTGTAAATGTATTTGTCAATCTAAAAAATGCTAACTGCTTACTTTTGGTGGTCACCTGAAAATTAAGGTTTCTAAGAGTTAAGAATTCTAACCAACTGGAAAGAAATTATATAGTTTTGGTAATAGAAGGAATGAAGCATAGAGATGCATTTTGAAGGAAAACAGGAGGTGAGTTCTAAAGCTGGTTATTTCTGGATGGGTAAGAAGTTTTGTGAAAGCTATAGAAGGGTTTGAAGAGAAATCTTAAAAGGAAAGTATAAGTAATCTGAATAATAAATTTAATCAGATAAATGAATCTAAACTAAGCTAATGCAGAATTTTTTTAGTCTTTTCTAGTCTGTTAAAAGGGGAAAAGGTCCTGGTTTTACTCAGGAAGCAAAAGTTCTATAGATTATTGAAATGGTTATTTATTGTGTTCTTTTAATCAGGTACTTACTTTAAAAAAGGTGATCTTAATTGTGGGAACTAGAGTTTTGCCAGCTTCTGTTTATGTTTAATACCCTTTTGTCACTTTGAATGAATAAATAGCCTAATACTATTGCATGATAATAATAATAACAGTATATGATCTTTCAGCAAAATGAATTTTAAGAAACTTTTTCTTGACCTAGAATTGGCTTTAAGTCATTACAGTAGTCCCTGGAATGCCTCAAGGGTTTGTTTTCTCTCCTTATGAAGGGAAATTTATTGCTTAAGGTTCATGGGAAGCTTTGTCAAATAAAGCAATGATAATTATGGTATCCTTTCATTTATGACTCTAACTGTTATTCTGGAATATTGTGTTTTACAGAAAGGACAAGATTCCATGTCATTTGAATTATAATAAAATCCATAACCATGTCATTTTAATTTTCTTCTTGTCATTTAGAGCAGTCATTGTTTTCTTATAATGCATTTGGAAAAATGTTACATCTTCTGAGGGATCTATGGAAAGGACTCTGCCATTTTCAGATCATCCCCTTCAAAATGGGAAAAAAAATTATTAGAACTCTATAGAGTATCTGGAATTATAGAAGTACTGGCAGGAAAATCAGGAGCAGGAGAAACAATAAATTGATTATGGCACTGAATGAATTGAAAATAATTATATAGTTGTTGTAACTTTTATTAAAAGTATTACTGATTTTTAATCTTTTTTTATTTTTCAGACATAAGGAAACTTGTTTCTTTTCTTAAAGCAATTTGGTAAATTACATAGTTTTCTCCCTACCTCATCCTTCCAGAATTTGGCAATTCTTAATAAGTGAGTCATGTCAAAACATTTCTTTGCATGAATTCAATAAGACCAGTTTCCAATTGTGGCTTTATTAACCAACACTTTTACTAGAATCATGTATGAAAGAGACACTGCTGGACTCTGTATATCACCAGAAATCTTTAAGGAATAAAGACTGACTTTGAAGCCAGTGTGGGTACCTTGGAGAAATAGCCTGGTACTTTGCTTGGTCAGTGGTTCATGACAGTCTTTCAAGGGAAGGAACAAAGGGAAGATGGCAAGGAAAGAACTCCAAGACATTTTTTGGAACCTCAAGAATGTGAGATATTCACCCAAGTCTACAAGTATTTCAGAAAAACCTAATGGCAACTAGGTGGCTCAGGCTCTTTGCCCTGAGGGGCCAATTAAAGCTCAATCATGAGATTTCAGCAAAGGTGATTTAAAAAAAAAAAAGGCCTATATGATCAATTGCTATTCTTATTTTGTTCATGAAAATGATCAGGCCAAATTTAAACTAGACTTAGTACAGTAAATAAATTGGTTTTAATTCGGCTCCTTAATAAAAACGAGGTGATTATAGGGGTTGGGAGTGTGTTGCCATAGACTTAAAGCTATATTTTCCACCTATCAATTGAACTGGATCCTTAATTTATCTCCAGCTTTTACCCCAATAGCACTAAAATTTATAACACAGTTTGTCTCCACAAGGTTACAACCCTCCGCATACTCAGGAAATACCCCCTCCTTTTGTGCCAGGCCTCATTGTCCCTCTGACAGAGAGCAAGGATCTCTTGGCTCTGAAAGAAAATTTCATACTTCCTCAGCTTGAAGCAGCTACAGAAGAGACTCTGTGCCCTTTTTCTCTGAAAGAATTCAGAGCCAAGATCCTTGAGGGGGAATGTGGTAAGCAGTTAGACATGAGCAGAGCAAGAACAATGCACCAACCAGAGGAGAAATGGTGGGACCCTGAGATGTGTTTCTTACCACTCCAACTGCTCTAAAGCTGACAGTGGAGGAACCTGTGTAGAACGGACCTTTACATTTTGCTGAGTAGCAGTTGGGACACCGATTGCTAATATGTAGAATTATTACATTCATTTTGTGTTGAGTGTGTTTCCTTCCACGACCCGCGTGGAGTAGGGTTCGGTACCTGAAAGAGGAGCCGCACAACAAATGAGAGAAAAAGACACGAGATAATTTTGCAATATTGGAGGTCCAGGCGGGCAAGTCCAACTCAAGGAGAGGGACTTCCACCCATGCTCAGGCTGCTCCAATCTTTTATTGATCTGGAGTAGCCCTTAGGCAGGCGACCCCCCATTAACAGGCAGACTAGCCCATCAGCAAGGATTTACATAATAATAAATGGGGGAGTAGTTTCAGCTACCACGTTCTGGACAAACAGAGGTGGCACCTAGCTCTGGGCTTTGCTAGGGCTTCAAAGGCACCCAGCCTTGGGGGGGGGGGGGATGGTTTCGGGAGTGCTCTGTCTATGCTTATCAGATAGTGAAGGCAATAAACAGTTTCCCACATCTCCCCCTTATTTTTTCTTTAAAAAATAATCAAGTCCCAATTTCAATGTCCAAAAGTTCTGAGTCCATGTTTCAATGTCCAAAAGTTCATGCGTACACGCCAGCAATGAAATGTTGGTTCTGGATGGTGGAAAATGCAGGTCCGGTCCTTTCTGGCATCATCTGTTAGTGTTCTGGGTGAGGAAAGGTCAGAGTCACCCCTAAGTATATCAAGTAAATTTGTCATTTCTCCTGTAGAGATTTTTAGGTAGGGTCTTAGCCAGTTAATGTCCCCTAATAATTTCTGAAAATCATTTATAGTTTTAAGACAATCTTTTCTTAGTTCCACCTTTTGTGGCCTAATGCATTGGTTTTCAATAATGGTTCCCAGATATTTAAAAGGTGTTTGTTTTTGTACCTTTTCTGGAACAATTTTTAAGCCCCATTTAGGGAGTTCCTTCTCTAATTGGAAAAATATTTCTAAAGTCTGCTCTTCCCGTGGACTTGCTAAGAGCAAGTCATTCATGTAATGGATAATGTAACATCGGGAATATCTGTCCCTTAAAGGTTGAACAGCTTGAGCCACATATTTTTGGCACAAGGTAGGGCTATTGGCCATTCCTTGAGGCAAAACTTTCCACTGATATCTTCTCATGGGTTCTATATTATTAATAGATGGCACTGAAAAGGCAAATCTTTCTTTATCTCGAGGTGCCAAGGGAATGGTGAAAAAACAATCCTTAAGATCTACTACTATGAGAGACCAATTTAAAGGGATTTGTGAAGGCGCTGGGAGTCCATGTTGCAAAGTTCCCATGGTATGCATAGTAGCACTAATTGCTCTGAGATCATGTATCAATCGCCATTTCCCTGCCACCTTCTTAGGTATAATAAATATAGGCGTATTCCAAGTACTATTGGAAGGCTCTATATGACCAGCTTCTATTTGTTCCTGTATCAATCCATGAATATGACCTAATTTCTCCTTGGTTAATGGCCACTGATCCACCCATACAGGTTTATCATCTTTCCATTGTATAGGATCAGCATGGGGGCGAGGAGACTGAGCAGTGACCACTCCTAAAAAGGTTGATATCCTCACCGTCCTGGGTTTTTTACACCTTGATCACTCTGATGTCCCATCTGAGTTACAAGCTGCCGACCTTTGCCGGTAATAATACAAGCTTGTAAACCTTCTAAGACATCCCGGCCCCATAAATTTACTGTAATTCCAGAGACAATGTAGGGCTGAAACCATCCTGTCTGTCCTTCCTGATCTTGCCATTTTAAGACTGCAGCACTACGTTGTGTGTTATCAGGAACTCCCACCCCTCTAATTGAGTCCATAGCTTCTACCATGGACCAACTAGGAGACCAGAATTCTTTGCTGATAACGCTGACATCTGCCCCAGTGTCTACTAGGCCTTTAAACATTTTTCCTTCTATTCTCAAATTAATCATCGGACGAGTTTTGCTAATTTCCTGTATCCAATAGATGTCTGAGCTTTCAAGTCCTTGCATTCCTCTTTTCCTATTTATAGCCTTGCCTTGTTGAGCATAAGGTAGAAGTAGTATCTGAGCAATTCTCTGTCCTGGAGTAATTTGCATAATATGATTGCATTCCAATATAACTTTAATCTCTCCCTCATAATTTGAATCTATGACTCCAGGCAAAACAGTTAATCCTTCCAGAGTGTTTCCACTTCTCCCTAAAATTAATCCTAAAGTTCCTGATGGCACAGGTCCCCAGATTCCTGTAGGAACAGCTTGCCGAGCCATATCAGGGGTCAAAGTGACCGCTATAGTACTGTTAAGATCTAGGCTTGCACTTTCTGGAGTGGCCCAAATTAGAGATTCCACTGTGGGCTTTGCAGGGCAGATCTCCCCTTTTATTGACGGGGCTGGGGGTTGCCCCATTGGCCGTTTCCCTGCGGTTGGCCATACCCTGTGTCTTGATTTAATGGCTGCCCATTTTTGTGGAATCTCGTTTTACAATGGCTGGCCCAATGGTAGCCCTTCTGGCATCTAGGACACAGAGAGGTTGGATCTGTTTTGATCAGCTCACGAGGCGAAATGTTAGCGCCTTTCCTTGGAGCGCCTCCTTGTGTCTTTCTTGGTTGTCTACATTCTTTTCTAAAATGTCCTAAGTTTCCACAGTTATGACACCTTTTATTTATAGTAGCAGTGGCAGTGAGTAAATTCATTTGAAAAGTGCCTGACCCCACATTCTGACATGCTCGAATCATTTCTGTAATGGTACTACCTTTTCTCAGAGGCATCAGGCATTTCTTACAATCATCATTGGCATTTTCATAAGCTAATTGTTGAATTAAAATGTCTCCCGCTGCCTCATGTTGAATCTGTCGTCTCACTGCTCGAGTGAGACGAGCCACAAAATCAGAAAATGATTCTAAAGGCCCCTGCAAACATTTACTAAAAGCTCCCTCAGAGTCCCCTTTTGCTGGTAAAGTCCACCAGGCTTTCCTTCCACAAGCTCTAATTTGCTCATATGCCAGTTGCGCATAATCTAACTGGGTTCGCACATCGTTGTATTGTCCCAGTCCTGCTAGCATTTCATAAGTTATTTGAGCATTCAGCCCACGGTTTATTTGGGCTTGCTCCTGGCATCTCTCCAAGAATTCTCCTTTCCATAGTAAATAATTTCCTCCATTCAGAGTTGCACGTGCTAGAGAATACCAATCATGAGGGATTAGGAAAGCTTCGGAAATACTATGCATAATTTCTCCTGTAAAAGGAGCTGTTGGACCATTTTGGACTACACTTTCACGTAAGGCTTTTATCATTTTAAAGTCAATTTTTACATGCTGTCTGATTACCTGATTTGGTAGCTGTGGATCAGGTACCTCTATGATAGGGAAAGCAAGCCTTTCTTCCGCTGGTATTTCCCTCAATCCTTCTCTGATGGCTTTTTGCACAGGTGATTCAAATGACAGCGAATTAAGCATATCAGAATTAGGACGTGCATGCGGAGGTGGAGAGGACCGTGAAGGCCATTCCTCTAACGTGTCTTCCCATTCCTCACTAGGAGGAGTGGAGGGAACCAGTTGAGGAGACTCCTCCTCAGCCTCTGGAAAAGGCTTTGACAAATGCGCCATTATGTTCCCCATGGAAAAAGTTTTTTGAAATGAGTTTTTTCTTGCCGCTAACCTTTTTTCAAGTTCTAACTAACTTTTTTGGCAACCTTTTAAGATCTAATGTACCTTCTTCAAGAAAAGCAAAGGTTATGTTCTATAATAACATGCAAAAACTGTAAAAGATTACCTTCTAAAATTTTAACACTTTAAACATGCAAATCAAAAGCACATAATACAGTTTCTTAGTTTTTAAAAGCCAAATATACCTTTTTAAAGCCGAATCTACTTTTTTAAGCCAAATCCTTCCCTGTTTGTTAGCCTGGTTAAGAAAACGTTCCCAGTGTACTTACAGACCCGGGCTTCTGTAGTTGATCCTGGGCATTGCGTGCGGTGGAATCCCCCTCACCTTTTTTCAGTGAGTTTTCCACACCTTTTCGGTGAGAACTTCCTTTTCTCGCTCCAGCGAGGCCTGCACTTCCAGATTCCCTGTTCGGGCGCCAGATGTTGAGTGTGTTTCTTTCCACAACCCGCGTAGAGTAGGGTTCGGTACCTGAAAGAGGAGCCGCACAACAAATGAGAGAAAAAGACACGAGATAATTTTGCAATATTGGAGGTCCAGGCGGGCAAGTCCAACTCAAGGAGAGGGACTTCCACCCATGCTCAGGCTGCTCCAATCTTTTATTGATCTGGAGTAGCCCTTAGGCAGGCGACCCCCCATTAACAGGCAGACTAGCCCATCAGCAAGGATTTACATAATAATAAATGGGGGAGTAGTTTCAGCTACCACGTTCTGGACAAACAGAGGTGGCGCCTAGCTCTGGGCTTTGCTAGGGCTTCAAAGGCACCCAGCCTTGGGGGCTGGGGGGTTTCGGGGAGTGCTCTATCTATGCTTATCAGATAGTGAAGGCAATAAACATTTTCCCACAATTTTGGAAAGGAATTCACATACTGGGACCTTTATATGTTGGGACCCACTGTCTGAGAAAAGGATGCAGGGATGTTTTCTCTAAAGGTTGCTGCAGTAGTTCCCTGTAGAAAATATCTGACTTTTATTGGGTGTTCTAGTTATTGTCTTTTAGTATGTAATAACTACAATATGAATTGTTCTGATGATTTTACTCTCCCTTATAATAATGGACATACTAAGCTCCTGGCTGGTTGGTTTCTGATACATGGGGTAACGGTTTATTCATATATCCCTGCTAACAGCATTGGAGGGCCCTGTTCCTTAGGACCACTGACTGTCTTTATGTCTCAGAAACATCACAGGGTCTGAATTAAAAGAGACCTTCTCATGCTGTGGCATCACACTACAATGATGATCTCTACCTGCAGAGCCCTGCTAATTATGTTGCTTTAACCATTTTTGTTAAGCTGGTAATGGTAGGCTCCCTTAATGTAGAAGTGACCAGGCTGGCTTGTAGCATGGAAAAAGCTCTTAATGCCACTTCTAGGGCTATAAAGGGGATAAATCAAGAGCTGAGCTATGTCTCTATGTCAATGAGGCAGTTCTAGAGTAGCAGGCAGCAATAGTTTATTTGTTGTTGTGACATAACCACAGTTGTGAGGAATTTAAAGAAATGTGCTGTTTAAATCTTTCTAACAACTCCCAATTGATAGAAAACAACACTCAACAAATTAGGGACACCATCTCCTAAGATCCTGCATTCACTGTATTCCATCCCTGGAAATTGATTTCAAGGCAGAAGCAAATGCAGTCCAGTAGGATGAGTTTTAGCATCTAAAACTAATCTCATATATATGAGTGATAGAAAAAGCAATGGGGAATGTTAGGGGCATAAAGAATATTGAGGACCAGCTACAATTATAAGAAATATTAATAATGCTCTGTTAACTGTGATTGTTCTTTTCTGATTAGATAAAGCACATTTTCACCTGGCTGGGAGTTGTACACCCTGGGACATGGAAGCTAGCATAGGAATGCAGTCCATCTTCTTGTCCTGAGAACTGCCTATCAATATGGAAAGATTTATAACCTCGTGGCTGAAACAATCTAGTCCTGGAGGCACCTACTTGTTGGGAGCCATTAGAAATATTGGCTTAGACAAAGCCATCTTAAAAACTATAAGTTTCTGGTTCCTCCAGAAACTCCTAATTACCAGAAACCACCTGTATCTTGCAAATTGGCCAGCAGTTAAAGATAAACTACCCTCACACAACCGCTAAATCACACATCTCCACTGATAAGCACACAGCCATCAGGAGCCTGCTAAAGCACACATCTCCGCTGATAAGCACAGCCATCAGGAGCCTAATAAATCTCTAGTAATAGGTTACTGCCCATAGACCCCTTTACCCACCCCCCCTTCCCTAAAACAGTATATATTCTGCCGCGGTGAGAATAAAGTTTGAGGCTTGATTAGAACTTGTCTTGCCTCTATTCTTTCGTGTCCTTTGTTTTTTTTATTCTCCTAGGGTGTCTCTTCGTTCCCCCGTTGTTGTCCCACGGGCCGGGGCAGTCTGGTGCCCAACGTGGGGCCTTGGGGACCCCCTGCGAAAACGTCTACTTGAAGCACCTGGCCAGGCACCCCTTAGAGTCGCCGCGCAGTATTGACTCTCGAGTGAAGACTCGGCATCTTGATCGCCACGGTTTCGCCCACCCGTGAGACAGATCGTTATAAAAGTAAACAGACGAAACTTTTCAAACAAAAATTTCAAAATACCTCTTGAAAGCCTTCACCCTCTTTGGCATTGAACTCTCATGAGGTATTTCTAGATGGGCTCAGGGAGTCCCTCAGAACACGGGAAGTAAGAATTAAAAAAAATATTTAAAAATTTCTCAAAGGGCTCAAGGAGTCCCTCAAGGCATGAGGATTTCGGATTAAAAAGAAAACTTTAAGGAATTTTTTTCACTTTCGTCACTAACCTTTGCTCATGGTTTATTATAAACTTTTAATTTGCATGTTTAAAGTATTAAAATTTTAAAAGATAATCTTTTATAATTTTTGCATATTATTATAAAACATAACCCTTGGTTTCTTAAAAAAGGTACATTACATCTTAAAAGTTTGCCAAAAAATTAATCAAAACTTGCCAAAATTGTTTCCCCTTGTGGAACACGGCATTTCATTTCCTAAAGGCTTTAAAAGAGGTCAAGGAAGATAGATCTCCTCCCCCTTGCACCCTCTGCTCCTTAAGAGGAGCAAAAAAAAAAAAAAAAAATGGGAAAAATGGCCTTCATGGCTCCCTCCACCTCCATGTCCTAATCCTGAAATGTTTAATTTGCCGTTAATAGAATCACCTGTGCAAAAAGGCCAAATTATAAAGAAATTGGAATATTAAAAGGTACTCCTTAAAATCAGGATGAAAAAATAGTGCCATGGTCATCTTAATGTATTTTCTTATCTTAATTTGTATTTGGAATCTAAGGTCTGTAATAAGAAATGAAACCCCGCTGTTGAATCCGCCTCTGGTGTGGAGAGATTCAAAGGTGGCAAGAGAGAGCAGAGTTACAAGCTCTCCCGCAATGAGATTACTTAATGTTTTATTTAAAAATTACCGGAGAACATCTTATGACAACCAAACTTTGGCTAAGATAACCTTGGGTGCTAGCCATAACTTTAGAAAGCAAAATAGGAAAAAATTTAAAATGCCTTTTTCTATAAGCATGACTTTGGGAAAAATACGCCATCTGAGTCATTTGCTGAAACTTCCCCCAAAAGCAGGATGTGGGGGAAGGGAAGAGGGAACATGTGGCGATCCAGTGTGGACGCCCCCTCCCCAAGTATTCTAAAATTAAAGTCCTTCTTGTAACTGAAAAGCTTTTACAAATTTAAAAATGCATCCGGGATTTCTGTGCACATGTAAAGGGAAAAGGCCAGTTTAAAAATGAGTGCGCATAGTTTTGAGCTGAACTTGACCTTTTGCTGTGTACAGAATAAAAACCCTAGACTGTTTTGGTCTTAAAAATGGCAAAGATGAACCTGAGAAAGAAATGCAGACAGGTTTCCCAAGGTGATTTAAAATAGCTCTTTTGAAATTTCCCACCCAGAGGCAAAGTACCACCAGGAAGTCGATAGTCAAGTTTACATGTGACTAGCTATGGTTTTGCTTCTTAGCCGGAAACTTAAAACTTTTAAGTTCAAATCATCTAAAAGTATTAAAATTTATAATACTGAAATGTTAATCTGAGTATGCCTAGTATAAAGTCAAGATGATAGAAGTTAATCTATTAATTGAAAATGCCTTATATTTTGTTTGAAATATATCCTTAAATGTAAAAGTATTAATTTGAAGAATGCTAAATAAAGCTCTGAAAGTTTAAGGTCTCTTTCCTTGCCATTAAAAAGTTTAAAGCTACACCCTTTTTTAATGGAGGGAGGGGTAGATACGCCCTTCCCCTAGCAAGGAGGTAATCCAATTCCTGTCGCAGCTTCACTGCCGCCCCCGCCGCAGCCTCGGCTGCAGCCCCTGCCGCGGCCACCTCCTCAAGCGCAAGGCACTTTCAGCCTCGGTGGAGGCTGGAAGGGCGTGTAGTAAGCCCTCTGCCCCTGCAGATTCCTGGGCTGTTTTCAACAAGCCAAAAGTAGTTTCTCAAAGCTCAAGGAAGGCTGAAACTGAGACAAAAAAAACCTCAAGCAAGGTGAAAGCAGGGAAGTCTCACCAGGAGGCTGCCTGCCGGAGTCACTCCCTCACTCCCCTTGCAGAACAAACAAAAATTTAACTGCCCAGCGGTCCCCAAGTAACCCTTTCGTGGAAGACACAGATAATAATCCATGGACGGGGATATATCAATCCTTGTGTAGCCAAAAAAATAGAACAAAGAAGTCCTTAAGGCTAGAGACCCCTGGACTCTTTCCTGTGAATGTTAACCCCACAGCTATAGCAGAGAAAGAAAAAAAAGGAAAAAAAGGGGGGGGGGAGCTGTTGCCATGGAGAGAGAGTTCTTTGTTGATTTTGCTTATCTAAGGTATGCGAAGACCCTAGCGCTAGCAGGCAAACTTATCTCTGTCCAGTTTTCTTCTCTTTAACCCTTCCAATACTAAATTTGACTAATACAATATACTTAAGATTAAACAAGAAAGAAAACACCTACTCTTATTAAGCTAAAGAAATGCTGAATGTTTAACTTGCCAGCTAAGAGTTTAAAGTTCTAATTAAATTGGGAAAAATTATAATTGTAGTAACTAAATGCCTAAAGTATAGAAAGAAAATCTTGTCAGTTTTAATTTAATTGATATCTCTTAATTATTATAAAAAGTACTATAACCAAGGAATGACTTTGAGATATTTCACGGGCCCTGAAATGTTTTTCAAAGGTCTATTCTCTTTTTTTAAATTTAGCTAAATTTAATATACTTGAAATCACATGGAAAGCTTTATCAAATAAAAATTAATAAATATATATTTTAAGTTTTTGCCTCTGAGAAAGGGCAAAACAAGTTATTTTGTTTAATATTTCTTAAAATACAGCAGTGAAATTTTAAGATGTAATTTGAAATACAAAAGCTCCTCACTACTGCATTTTAAATTAGGCTGGAGGTGGGGCAGCGTTTGCACCTCGTGTATCAGACATAAAGCTTTACTGAATTTACTAATCCTTGTAAGCAATTGAATCCTAGTAAAATAAAAATATTCTAAAAAGTTACTGAAGGCTTCCCATGATCCCTCTGTATATGCAAATAAGCCAAAAGGGAACGCTGTTTAAAAACATTATTTTAAATTTAATAAAAAGGAGAAATTTTAATATTTTGAAATATCTTCCACTAATATTTACAGGATAATCTAATGATTTGCTGTTAAATACCAAATCTGAAAATAAGTACAGTCACCATAAATGTTTAATAACTTTGACTTGGAATACATGGCCTTGCGGCACTATCAATCAACATCCAAGAAGTAACCCTATAAATTACTTGGTGTAAAAAAGAAAGATTTTTCTTTTTTAAGGTAAAGTTCTCCAAGTGTAATCCAGCAGGAGGAAGACAAACCAGACACCCAACAGCCCAGAGACCACCTGGGGCACGGTAAAGTGAAATATGGTAACAATTCATTCAGGTAAAAGCTGTAAATTTCATACTGGTCTTAAAAGGCACATCCTTCCTTTACCTGGAAAGGACAGCACAGCTATTCCAAGCTCAGAAGGCTCCAGTTAGTGTGTCAACTCAGTGCTCTGGAGACCCAGAACTGTAATTTAGATAGCATGCTGTCTCTGCTTCTGTAAATTGTTTTTTTGGGGTTTTTTTTGCTAACTATGTTCCTCATTCCAAACCTTGAGTTTAAAATTAAGTTGTCATGAATATTCTTACATGGTATTATTCTACAAGTTTCATTAATAATTTTTGATGCTTTACAACAGTATATTGTGCATTTATCCCAAACAAATTTACAAATGAATTTAAATGTTTTACATGAAGGAATTTATTCCTTTCCACTGTGTGGAGGGCCTCCTGGGGAAGGCACTTAAGCATTCTGTATTGACCTCTCTTGATCTTTTGTTTTGCCAAAAAGAGCTGTAGCTACCGGTTCCGCCGGATTAGGGACAGCATTACACACCTATAATAAATTATCTAACCAGCTAATTGATGATGTCCAAACTCTCTCAGGCACTATCAATGATCTCCAAAATCAGATAGATTCATTAGTTGAAATAGTACTACAAAATAGAAGAGGGTTAGATTTGCTCACAGCAGAACAGGGAGGAATATGCTTAGCCCTACAGGAACGCTGCTCCTTCTATGCCAACAAATCCGGGATCGTCCGAGACAAGATAAAGAAGTTACAAGAAGATCTAGTGAAAAGACGGAGAGAATTATTCGAGAACCCCCTTTGGAGCGGATTGAACGGACTCCTGCCCTACCTGCTTCCTGTTCTTGGCCCCCTTATAAGCCTTCTCCTAATCCTAGCTTTCAGCCCCTGGGCTTTTAGAAAATTAACAGACTTTGTAAAAGAGCAGGTTGATAACATCCTGGCCAAACCCATTCAGGTACACTACCATCGTCTAGCCATGTTAGACCATGAATGTGATTATAATGACTGCTAAAACTCCCTCCCTGCAGAGACAGCATGATGCCAGAGGGATGCTTGCCTACTTCCCATAGAAGGAGAAAGGCATGGGCACCGACCTGGGTGCACGGCAAAGCACTGCAAGGGAAGGTCACAAAAATTTTTGACCGTCTCTGGATTTCCCTGTGAGCACACCTGGTTTGCATAGAGGTTGGTATCCATACATAACTATCGGCTCTGCCTCTCCTCCCCAAAAAATATCAAGAGCCACTGACGGTGGGATCCCACCATCCCACGGGAGGAACCAGGTCCCTACTCCCCCAGTCGGTTAAAGCCCACCCTTAATAAAGAAAAAGGGAGGAATTGTTGGGAGCCATTAGAAATATTGGCTTAGACAAAGCCATCTTAAAAACTATAAGTTTCTGGTTCCTCCAGAAACTCCTAATTACCAGAAACCACCTGTATCTTGCAAATTGGCCAGCAGTTAAAGATAAACTACCCTCACACAACCGCTAAATCACACATCTCCACTGATAAGCACACAGCCATCAGGAGCCTGCTAAAGCACACATCTCCGCTGATAAGCACAGCCATCAGGAGCCTAATAAATCTCTAGTAATAGGTTACTGCCCATAGACCCCTTTACCCACCCCCCCTTCCCTAAAACAGTATATATTCTGCCGCGGTGAGAATAAAGTTTGAGGCTTGATCAGAACTTGTCTTGCCTCCATTCTTTCGTGTCCTTTGTTTTTTTCATTCTCCTAGGGTGTCTCTTCGTTCCCCCGTTGTTGTCCCGCGGGCCGGGGCACCTACTCTTTACAATCCCCAGATTTTGTTACCTGTAATCTGGTCCTTCGGTGCCTGGAGGCACCTCTGTGATCCTCTCTCCCGCAGCCCACATGATTTGTAACCTGTAATGATATCCTATGCCTACTTTCCCATACCTGTAATTCCTACTCTCCCAATGTAATCTTTGTCCTTCTACCCAATATAAGCAGCTGGCTTATGGTGAGGTGCAGAGCAGATTTTTGTGGATAACCAGCTGTTCCCCCATACTGCCGGCATTATTGGAATAAATGCTCATATATGATTCAACATATCTCATATTCTTGAGAAAATAGAAGTAATGGAAGATGAACTTGCTCATCTTCCTACTAAAGAAATTATAAGCTGACATATTAGCATCTGCACCTTCCCTTGACTTCCCTCCTATTACTCTGGATGAGTGTTTTCATCAAACACCAAATTCTTCACCTGGATTCTACACTCATCCTCTCCTGCTTGACTGAGGGTTTTGTTCTGACTATCCCCACTTCCTTCTGTCTGTATCATTGTTTTCCCCCTCCCATAGATCATTCCATCAGTGTGCAAGATGCTTCAGTATTTCCTAAAAAAAAAAAAAGAAAAAAGAAAGGAAATAAAAGAAAACTTGCCTGACCTAACATCACCCACAGTTTTGTCTGATTTCTCAATTTCTTTTTTAAAATATATTTTATTAATTTTTTTTTTTTTTTTACAGAGAGGAAGAGAGAGGAAGAAGGATACATTGATTTAGCTGCCTCCTGCACACTCCCTACTGGGGATGTGCCCTCAACCAAGGTACATGCCCCTAACCAGAATTGAACCTGGGACCCTTCAGTCCACAGGCTGATGCTCTATTCACTGAGCCAAACCAGTTACGGCATTTTCTAGCCAAATTAATTGAACAAAATTGTCTATAGTGGTGTGTCCAGTTATTGATCTTAGTATTTCCCCTCTTCTCAGTCTAGTAAGGCCTTCTAATGGGCTTTACATTGCCAAATCAAATTGTTCCTTTTCTCTTCTCTTTCCTGAATTTTCAAGGATATTCAGCACAGGAGAACCAAGATGGCGGCATAAGGTATATACCTATATGTGCTGTCCCCCATAACCACATTAAAACTACAACTAAAAGACAAAACAGCTATCATCCAGAACTACAGGAAAGCTGGCTGAGTGAAAGTTCTACAACTAGAAGGAAAGAAAAAAGCGCATTGAGACTGGGTAGGAGATGCAGAGGTGCCAAGAGCAGAGGTATGGAGGCGAGTGAAACGGGATGCAACTGGGTGCTCGGTTTTCAATTGGAAGGGAGATACAAGCTCCCTACTGCTCTGAACTCATTTCCCGCGAGACTCTAGGGACCCAGACTCCTATGGGGAGAAACTGGACTATCTGGCATAGGGTCAAAAAGCAAGGGTGGCTTTCTTGCAGAGCTGCTCTCAGGGATCATTGTTACTGTGGGGGCACGGGACTTGGGGACTCGGGGGCTTGGAGATGCTGAGATGTGAAGACCTGGAGACACGGAGACGGCTGACAGACAGCCATTGCTGCTTGCTCCACCCTGGTGATTCTCTGAGACCCTGCCCCACCCAATTTACAACCCCAAGCTGTGTGCAGAGGGGCAAATGAATCGCCTGTCCTTTGCAGCCTACCCTAACACACTGCAGCTGGGTCAGAGAGCTCCAGAACTTCCAAACCCCAAACAAAGAGGAGAATTCTGCAGATCTCATTGTAGCTCCTGCTGGGTGGACTCACACAGTGGCTGATTTTGCACCTCCTTGGAGATCCAGGAGCCAGTGTACCCAGTAGCCAGATATCAGATTTCAACTCCTCACATCCATAAGTGATACACCCAAGAGGCAGACTCAGAGAGCACCAAAGCCCCACTGAAGCAAGTCCTGCCCCATAAGGGTGTCTCCAGCACAGCAGTTCTTCCATTATAGACACAGGGGATCCTCGCAGTCAATTGGCTGGAGGTCATTTCCTCCCAGAGATACCAACAGCAATCAAGGCTTAACTACAGCAAGACTGTGCACCCAGCCTACAAAGGGGTGCACCAAGAGTGTCCACCTCAGGTGATTGGGGAGGCTAAGCCACTGGGCCCAATAGGACACCTAGCACACAAAGCCATTCTATCAATACAGGGAAGCAGCCAAAACACAGAGACAAAGAAACATTTCGCAAATCAAAGTAATGGAGGAAAGCAAACTACTGGATATAGAGTTCAAAACCACAGTTATAAGGTTACTCAAGAATCTTCTGCAAACCTCCGAGGAACTTAGTGAGACCTTCAAGGATCTTAATAAGAATGCCCCCCCCCCAAAAAAAAAATGGAAAAGGAGCAGTCAGAAATTAAGCATACACTGACTGAAATAAAGAATACAGAGATCCAACAGCAGACTAGAGGATCCCAAGAATCAAGTCAAAGATTTGAAATAAAAGGAAGCAAAAAAACACCCATCCTGAAAAGCAAAAAGAAAAAAGAATACAAAAATATGAAGATAGTGTAAGGAGCCTCTGGGACAACTTCAAACATACCAACATCCGAATTATGGGAGTGCCAGAAGAAGAGAGAGAGCAAGATACTGAAACCCTATTAGAAGAAATAATGACAGAAAACTTCCCTTACCTGATGAAAGAAATAGACTTACAAGTTAAGGAAGTGAAGAGAGCCCCAAATAAGAGGAATCCAAAGAGGGCCACACCAAGGCACATCATAATCAAAATGGCAAGGGCAAATGACAAAGAGAGAATCTTAAAAACAGCAAGAGAAAAACAGTTAGTTACCTACAAGGGAGTACCCATATGACTGTCAGCTGATTTCTCAACAGAAACTATGCAGACCAGAAGGGAGTGGCAAGAAATATTCAAAGTGATGAATAGCAAGAACTTACAACCAAGATTACTCTACCTAGCAAAGCTATCATGTAGAATTGAAGGTCAGAAAAAGAGCTTCAGAGACAAGAAAAAGCTAAAGGAGTTCATCACCACTAAACCAGGATTATATGAAATGCTGAAGGGTATTCTTTAAGAAGAGGAGGAAGAAGAAAAAGGTAAAGATAAAAATTATGAACAACAAAGTGACAACAAATATATATCTATCAACAAGTGAATCTAAAAATTAAGTCAATAAAAAAAATCTGATGAACTTATTAACTGGTAAGTATAATAGAAGCAGGGGCATAGAAAGGGAGTGGACTGACAATTCTCGAGGGGAAGAGGGTGTGAGGGGTGCAGAAAGAGATTGGACAAAAATCTTACACCTATGGATGAGGACAGTGGCAGGGGGTAAGAGCATAGGGTGGGGTGGGAACCGGGTGGAGGGGAGCTATGGTGGGGAAAAAAGAGAAACATCTGTAATAATCTGAACAATGAAGATTTATTTTTAAAAAAGAATATTCAGCACAGTTGATACTATTATTCTTCTCTTGACTTTTAGAACACTAGCTTAAGATACTTCCACTAGTTGTTTCCTCTGTCTAAAATTTTTTCACCCAAGTCTTCTCATCCTTGGATCTTTCTTGTCATGTACATATCAGTCTGTATGTCATGTATTCAGGTTAGGTTTTTCCTAACCACCCATTCCACACTACAAGCATATCACTATATCTTAATACTTATCATCCAATAATTCCCTGTTTACTCAGTTATTGGCTATAACTTTCTTTCCTCATTAGAATACAAGGTCCATGAAGTCAAGAAATTCACCTTTCTTATCAAATACACTATTTATTTTTAAATCTCTGAATGATATCTTGCATAGATTAAGTGCTCAATAAATATTTGTTGAATGAATTGATGTCTGACAGTAAAAATTATTGCTCCCAGGAAAGTCAAAACTAAGCAAACAGAAATGTTTACCTTTGTATGGATACATCATACGCTAAACTTATACTTATTTTAAATGTGCAAACTCTGAAAATGTACCTCTCCATATAATAAAAATAATTATACCCAAAATTTACATTTAAAGTTAGAAAATAGTGACAATAATTTCTTTCCATTTCACAGTGAAGCAATGTGGCCCTTTTTCTAAAGGCTAACTCTTCGAGTCAGCATTGTGTCTAAGATACATGAAATTTTTTAAATCTACATTAGTTATTTTATTATTGCTGAAACAAATTATTACAAATGTCTTGCTTAAAACAACATAAATTAATTATTTCATAGCTCTGGAGGTTAGAAGTGAAAAATGGACCTCACTGAGCTAAGATCAAGCAGTAGGCAGGGCTGCCTTCTTTCCTGAAGGCTCTAGGAAGAATCTTTTCCTTGCTCCTCCCAATTTATAAAGACCACCTATATTCCTTATCTTATAGTCCTCTTTCTTTTCCTTTAAAGCCCATAAACTTGGTCCAGGTACTTTACATAGTTCTACTAGTATATCACTAGTTCTCCCTCTTCTGCCTCCCTATTCTATTTATAATGCCTGGGGTAAATATATTGGTATTCTTTCAAGGCCAGCTGATTTTAGTAACTTTAATTCCATTTGCAACATTAGTTCCACTTTGCCATATAATCTAACATAATTACAGGTTCAGAGGGTTAGGACATGAGATCTTTGGGGAGGGGATATTATTCTGCCTATAATATTTTATCTTTTGACCTCAAAGATTAATGTCCATTCTATATGCAAGATACATACATCCCCAAATGTCTCAACTCATTAAAGCATCAATTCAAGTTCAAAAATCTCATCTTAATTTCATCAACTCAAGAGTTCCAAATCTCATCATCTAAATTTGGTATGAATGAAACTGGGTATAATGCATATTGAGAAAATATTTCTCTCCAAGTGTGAATGTGTAAAACTAAAAAAACCTAAGATATCTACTTTGAAAATACAATAGAATATCAATTATAGACATTCTGGCTAAAAGGGGCGAAAATATAAGGAAAGAAGTTATCTATTCCAAGTAATTTAAAATTCATCTGGTCAAACTTCATTTATACTATATAAAATTATTTATTGTTATATATGTTTTTTATTATATAGTAATGTGATCATAGTATATTATCTGGGTGTGTATGCGTGTGTGTGTGTGTGTGTGTGTGTGTGTGTGTTCAATCATCTATCTAATCTAATCAAAGAGAAACATAAAAATTGACCGTACCATCGCTACACCCACAAGCCACACCCACCAGCCAATCAGGAGCAAGTATGCAAATTAACCCAACTAAGATGGCAGTGGCCACAGAGCTGGAGCGAGCAGGAGGCTTAGGTTCACCCCGGCAATGGAGGAAGCCAAGCTTCCCACCTGCCATGCTGGCCCTGAGCTCCGCTCAAGGCTACAAAGTTTCAATTATAGAAGATAAATAAACCCTAGATACCTGCTTCCAGCCGGCATGGCCTCTGCTCAAGGAGGGGCTGGGAGCCTCCCTTGCCATGGGAAACCCAGGCTTTCAGGACCTGGGCTCCACTCGAGGCTACAAAGTTTCAATTATAGAAGATAAATAAATCCTAGATACCTGCTTCTAGCCCGGACCCATGGCCAGCCTGAAAATGGCCATCAGCCCCTCACCCGGGCTAACCAGGCAACCCAGCGGGACCCCCACCCTCCCTGAAGGGGTTGTGGCTAGCCTGAAAACGGCCCTCAGCCCCTCACCCAGGCTGGCCAGGCACCACAGCAGGACCCCCACCCTGACCCAGGACACCCTTCAGGGCAAACCAGCCAGCCCCCACCCATGCACCAGGCCTCTCTACTGTATAATAAAAAGGTAATATGCAAATTGACCCTAACAGCAGAACAGCTGGGAATGACTGGTCACTATGACACACACTGACCACCAGGGGCCAGACGCTCAATGCAGGAGCTGCCCCCTGGTGGTCAGTGTGCTCCCACAGGGGGAGCTCTGCTCATCCACAAGCCAGGCTGATGGCTGCCAGCACAACGGTGGTGGTAGAAACCTCTCCCGCCTCCTCAGCAGCACTAAGGATGTCCGATTGCAGCTTAGGCCTGCTCCCTGCTGGCAAGTGGACATCCCCTGAGGGCTCCCAAGCTGCCAGAAGGATATCTGACTGCCAGCTTAGGTCCGATCCCCAGGGAGCAGTCCTAAGCCAGCAGGTGGACATCCCCCCAGGGGTCCCAGACTGTGAAAGGGCACAGGCCGGGCTGAGGGACCCTCCGCAAGTGCACAAATTTTTGTGTACCAGGCCTCTAGTCCTATCTAATAATAGAGAAACATGATAATTAACCATAACTTCACTACCCTTCCCATTGGCTAATCAGGGAGATATGCAAATTAATTGCCAGCAAGATGGCGGTTAACCGCCAACAAAGATGGCGGGTAATTTGCATACTGCAGGCAGGGTAGGACAGTGTAAGCCACCATCCAGGCCCCCATGTGTGATCTGGGGGCGGGGGCTCAGGCAAAGCAATTACTGATTGCCTCCCTGGAGCCCTCCCCCACCCACCAGAGACAGGTCCCAATGATAGCCGGGGCGGGTGGGGGCTCGGGCTATGGCAAGCGGTACCGATCACCTCACTCAAGCCCTTGCCACCCACCCCAGACAAAGGGCCCACTCCCGTGTGCCACCCGGGGGCTGGGGTGAAGGCAAGCAGTGCCGATCACCTCCCTGAGCCCTCGTCACCCACCGGAGACACAGGGCCCAGTCCTGTGTGCGATCGGGGGCAGGCGGAGGCTGGGGTGAAGGCAAGTGGTAGGGATCACCTCCCCGGAGCCCTCACCGCCCTCCTGAGACAGGTCTCAATGCGACCCCGTGGTGGGCGGGGGCTGGGGTGAAGGCAAGTGGTGTCCATCCCCTCGCCTGAGCCCTTGCCACCCACAGGAGACATGGGGCCCACTCTTGGGCGCCCCTTCCTGCTCGCAGCAGAGCCCAAGGAGTCTGAGAGCGTCCTACCAGCCTTCCAAAGTATAATAAAGTGCATTTCCGGTGAGGAGAAGCCTGAGCCAGGGGTGTGCGGGTGCGGACAGGCACGGGGCCTTCCAAGAGCTGGTGGCTACAGGCCCAGGCTGCGCGGCCAGGATGCCAGCCAATGTGTGTAAGGCCAGAGGTTCACACTCTCCCGGACAGTGCGGAGCTGCAGGTGCAGCCCGCCCCCACATCCTCCTTGCGGGGGTCACGCTCATACCACCCGGCTACCAGCCTCCAGGTTGGCTCCTGCCTGGGGTCAGGGTCGGTGCCAAGCACAGGGGAGGCCAGAGGAAGAACCCCAAACCCTTAGCCAGACGGACCTCGGGCCCTGAGAGCCTGAGAAGAGGGAAATCCCAGGAGGAGGCACCTGGAAAGTGCAGTGAATTGCAGGAGAGGGTGGAACAGCCACACACTGGCGAACCCTGCCCGCCCCGGGTCAGTGACGTGGGTCCCAAGTGCTCCTGGGCTTTGCCTTGCATCGCGGGGGTTATGCTGCCCATGGGCCGGGCAAGCAAGGGCCACCCCAACCTGTGAAGTTTCGCACAAAGGTGGGGAGGCCAGGTTCGGGTAGGTTTGTCAGGCCCAGGGAAGGCGCCTTCGCTCTCTGCACCAAGACTGTGGCCAAGGGGCCCTCCAGAGACATGTGGTGACTGAACTGAAGCCAGGCTGGAGTCCTGCTCGCACTGAGAGACAAGTAACTGGGCACTGCGCCCCAAATGCATGGGGAGCACCAGCGGCCTCCTCTCTCCTGCCCTGGAAGATGGGAGGCCTGGCGGGATTCACAGGTAAAACGCAGACACTGTTGGGTCCCAGACCCCTTTTCTTTGCACGCACACACCACCTGCCCCACCCCCTCTCCACCATTCTGTGATGCTAAGGTTCCTGAGCCCAGATCCAAAAACTGCAAAGGGAACAATTCTCCCTGTGAGAACATGCAGGCACCTCCTGCCAAGGCGGCCAAGTTTGACAAACAGCGCCTCCTGGGGTGGGGAAAGCAGAGTGCCACGGAGCAGTGCCAGCTCCCAGCTACCCCGGGGGCAGGTGGCCACCGCGGCTCCCTGCTGGCCCCAATAGCTGGGTGGGGCCCCTGCATGTCCGGTGCACCTAGGCCTTGCTGACCTTATGATCCCCAGAGCACGCACCCGCCTCCTGGTCCTAATTGCTTCTCCCGACACACACACATGCATCTACAAAGGCGGGAACAAGGCCCAGGCAGCTGAGTCCACGCCCTTGCTGGTGAAAGTCACACTCTAAGTGGCCGGCTGTGTGAGGGGCAGTGGACACTCACTCACTCTCTCCCTGGAAAATCCCGGGCTCACCTCGGCTCCTGCAACGTGCAGAATTAGAAATCGAACCATTTATTGTCTCCTAACTTTTCTCTGGTTTCTTTGGTCACTCACTGTGGTTGCCCCCACTGTTCTGAGTGGGCTCTGGGGGCTCCTCAGCCAGACCACAAATCCCCAAATCAAACACTCACTTTCAGAAAGCTGGACTTCTCTCAACGTACCCCGCAAACTAAAAGGTTGCCCCTCCATGAAAAGCTCAGAGGAGCACCGAGCTGGGAAAGGACAGCTGGTGTGTGGCGGGGTCCCTGGGACCCGAAAAGGTACAGAAAAAAAAATTTTTTAACACATTTCAATTTCAAGAAGTAAAAACAAAACCAAGGAAGAAAACCTACGCTTTCAAAGCCTGAACATCCACAGGGACCTCAACGCGATCCCGAGCCGCCGTCCACCCCAGCGCAGGATCTGGGCCTGCCAGCTGCGACTGGGGGAGATGGGGCAGACACCACGGGATTGGGCATGCCATCTGCCACCAGGGGAGTGGGCCTAAGCCAGCAGGTGGTTATCACCCGAGGGGTCCCAGACTGTGAGAGGGCACAGGTTGGGCTGAGCCTCGCCCCACCCCCCACCCCCTGCCAGTGCACAAATTTTTGTGCACGGGGCTTCTAGTATATATATAAAACCCTAACATGCAAATAGACCGAATGGTGGAACAACCAAACAACCGGTTGCTATGACGTGCACTGATCAGCATGGGGTGCATGTGGAACATGAGAGGCTTCAGCAGCAGGTGGCAGAGTGCAGAACATGGCAGGCGTTGGCCTTGGTGGAACGGTGGAACAGGAGAGCAGGGGTGCCACACCAAGGCGGGGTGCCGGTGGCTGTCAGTGGGGCAAACCCTCTGGTGGTTACTGAAAATTCTTTGCTCCTGCATGCCATGGTCCCACCCGGCATTCACACCTGCTGCCGCTACTGGCCCCGCTTGCATCCACTGCCAGTGCCATCAGCGAGTGCAAGGGGTGGCTGCTGGCCCTGATCACCCTTCAGGGCTTCTCCACCTCCTCCTGCTCCTGAGGAGTGATTGGGGCTGGCAGCCACTGCTTGCATCTGCTGCTAGTGATGGCCCCGCTCTCACCCACTGCTGGCGCTGGAGCCTCCAATCATACCTACTTCCGGGTCCCAATCGCTTGGCGTTGTAAGTGGGTGTAAGCAGCAGCTTCCAGCCCTGATCACCCCTGAGGACTTCTCCGCCTCCCCCTGCTCCTGAGGTGCTATCAGGGCAGCAGCTGCCGCTCGCACCCCCTGATGGCACCAGCCCTGATCTCTCCATGCAGTCAGCGGGTGCGAGTGAGGCTGGCACTGTCAGCGCATGGGAGTGACGGTGGCGGGAGCAGGGCTGCCAGCAGACAGGGGACCTGGGGTCGGGGTGGGAGGTGTTGGGCAGGGGCGAAGAGGATGGGCTGAGACCTGCCCCTGTGCCCACCTCAGCCTCGTGGCCCACAGTTCCTTTCAAGGTGCATGAATTCATGCACTGGGACCCTAATCTATAATAATAAAAGCATAATATGCTAATTAGACCACATAGCCAAAAGACCTTCTGGACATCATTCTGGACATCCTTCCAGACAAAGCTGCAGTGGAAGGGTCCAAGGCAGAGGTGGTTAGGGGTGATCAGGCAGGCAGGCAGGTGAGCAGTTAGGAGCCAGCAGTCCCAATTGTGAGAGGGTGCAGGCCGGGCTGAGAGACCCACTTCCCCATGCATGAATTTTGTGCACAGGGCCTCTATTGTATATACATGATTGAACATGAATATTGGAACAAAGTTAATTGCATAATCCCGACCATCCTCCAACTTAACCTGACAATTATGCTTGAACTAATTTTCCACAAATCTTTTAGACAGTGCTTTCATTTTTCAGAAGGTTGGTTTGGGTTCAACTGTATGTTCCTGGGACTAATCTAGCATTAGCTTTTTTATTTTTGGTTATTCCTTACCTGAGGATATTTTTCTATTGATTTTTAGAGAGAGTAGAAGGGAGAGGGAGAGACAGAAACATTGATGTGAGAGAGACACATTCATTGGTTGATTGCTTGTGTCCTGCACACACCCTGACCAGGGCCCAGGAACCTGCAACTGAGGTACTTGCCCTTGACTGGAATTAAACCTGGGACCCTTCAGTTCTCAGGCTGATGTTATATCCATTGAGCCAAACCAGCTATGGCTAGCATTAGATTTTTTTTCACTAGGATCTAACCAAATATGCGCAGAATCAAATATCTTTAATATATTTATGGAAACTTAATTTTTGGCCTTTTATAAATATGCCAAGATGAGTGTTTTCCTTATAGAGAGCTCTAAATAGTCAAAGATATGAAATCAAACTATAAATTAATGGATTTTATGTAAACTATGCAGTCTTAATTTGGTACTTGTAAATAGTGCCAGATAGGCCTTCTATTTAAAATACTTTAGGATTTAAGACAGCAGAGGGATTTAAAGAGAACTTACAATCACTTTATTTACCATGTAAAATTGCTCTAAATAGTAATGTATACAGATATACATTCTGTTCAAATATTCAATTATGAACTTCTTAAGACTGTTATGTTTCTACTAGTGGCCCTGTGCATGAAATTCGTGCATGGGGGAGGGGGGTGTTCCCCAGTCCGGCCTGCACCCTCTCTAATCTGGGACCCCCTGAAGGATGTCCTACTGCTGATTTACAGGGATCAGGCCTAAACCGACAGTTGGACATCCCTCTCGCAATCCAGGACTGCTGGCTCCTAACCGCTCACCTGCCTGTCTGCCTGCCTGATTGCCCCTAACTACTCTGCCTGCTGGCCTGCTCACTCTCAAATGCCCCCCCTTCAGCCTGATCACCCCCAACTGCCCTCCTGTGCCAGTGTGCTTGCCACCAACTGCCTCCCCTGTCAGCTGCTCACCCGCAACTGCCACCCCCTGCTGGACTGCTCCCCCCACCTTCCCTCCCCCTGGCCTGCTCACCCCCAACTGCCCCCCTGCTGGCCTGCTCACTCCAAACTTCCCCCCCACTGTCCTGATCACCTCCAACTGACCCCCACTGACGGCCTGCTTAACCCCAAGTGGCCCCCCTGCTGGTCTGCTTACCCCCAACGACCAACCCCCACCAGCCTGAGCACCCGCAACTGCCCTCCCCTCTTGGCCTCTAACCTCTACTACCTCAGCCCCGCCACCATGGCTTTGTCCAGAAGAACATCCGGAAGGTCTCCTGGAAGGACTCCCAGTCTAATTTGCATATTACCTTTTTATTAGTATAGATTGCTTTTTTATAAAAAGCATTACTAAAGTAAAAGAAAAAAACCTTCAAAAATGCACACACAAGCCCTGACTGGTTTGGCTCAATGGATAGAGTGTCGGCCTGCAGACTGAAGGCTCCCAGGTTCGATTCCGGTCAAGAGCATGTACCCTGGTTGCGGGCACATCCCAAGTAGGGGGTATGCAGGAGGCAGCTGATTGATGTTCCTCTCTCATCGATGTTTTTAACTCTCTATTCCTCTCACTTCCTCTCTGTAAAAAATCAATAAAATATATTTTTTAAAAATGCACACACAAATATATATGTAATTTTATAAATATTTCATGCACTAGTAATAATTTTATGTCAAATGTCTATTTAAAAGTCAGCAACTGGAAAATAAAATATATTTTCCCACAGACCCATATGTTTAGCATAGTTAGGTTTGCAGATCATTTTAAAAACTCACTTTTACTTATAATCCTATCTAATAAAAGACAAAAAGGGTAATTGATTGTACCTTCGCTATGCTTCCCATTGGCTAATCAGCAAGGTATGCAAATTAACTGCCAACAAAGATGGCGGGCGGCAGCCACGCAGTTGAAGCGAGCAGGAGGCTTGCTTGCTCCAGTGATGGAGGAAGCCAAGGTTCCCTGCCTGCCATGGCCCGGCTCTGAGCTCTGAAAGCAATAAAGTTTTAATTATAGAAGCTAAACAAACCCCAGATACCTGCTTTCAGCAGGCCATGGACTCAGAGCTGCAGCAAGCAGGAGCCAGCTCTCAGCTCCAGTGACAGCAACAAATTTTCAATTATAGAAAGCAAATAAATCCCAGAATAAAAAAGAAAAAGAAAAAAAGGAGAGGCTGGGAGCTTCAGTTGTCGACCAGCCTGAAAACGGCCCTCAGCCCCTCACCCAGACTAACCAGGCACCCCAGTGGGGACCCCCACCCTGAAGGGGGTGTGACCAGCTGCAAATAGCCATCAGCCCCTCACCCAGGCTGGCCAGGCACCCCAGCGGGACCCCCACCTGATCTGGGATACCCTTCAGGGAAAACCAGCTGGCCCCCACCAGTGCACCAGGCCTCTATATTATATAGTAAAAGGGTAATATGCAAACTGACCCTAACAGCAGAAAGACTGGGAGTGACTGGTCACTAAGACACACACTGACTACCAGGGGCCAGACGTTCAATGCAGGAGCTGCCCTCTGGTGGTCAGTGCGCTCCCACAGGGGGAGCTCTGCTCATTCACAAGCCAGGCTGATGGCTGACAGTACAGCAGTTGTGGTGGGAGCCTCTCCTGCCTCCTCAGCAGCGCTAAGGATATCTGACTGCAGCTTAAGTCTGCTCCCCACTGGCAAGTGGACATCCCCCGAGGGCTGCCGGGCTGCCAGAGGGATATCTGATTGCCAGCTTAGGCCCCATCCCCCAGGGAGCAGGCCTAAGCCAGCAGGTGGTCATCCCCAGAGGGGTCCCAGACTGCAAGAGGGCACAGTCCGAGCTGAGGGATTTTCCCCCCACCAAGTGCACACATTTTTGTGCACCGGTCCTCTAGTTTAGCATAAAGAAAGTACTAAAAGTCAGATTCTAAATACTGATATGAATGGAACAAATTGTGTAGAAAATAATATAATGATATAGATGATTATTTAAAATAAATTATCATTACAATTATTATACTTGTTAGTTGTCATTTTATACTGTCTTTGAATTTTATAGGTACAACAAATTAAGATCTATTTTTCCTGAAAAATTCTGATTTTTTTTTCTAAAATTCTATCACCTTCTCATTGTTTTCCTCTCAGGTGCACAAGTATCCAATGCCCTTTTCCTAGGTCATCTGTCTTAAGGGTTTTAGCAGAACCCATGGTGAATAAATTCATATGGGAGACCTTAGCATAGGTTTACAGTTGTGAGTACACAAAACACAGAGTTTATTCTTGTATTATTACTTAACAATTACTGTATTATTTCCCATACAAACAACTGTAAAATTACTTTTGCTTCACCTGTATTTTATACTTCTAGACTTGCTCCTTATCTTTCCAATAACATTTCTCTAATCCTCAAATGTTTCTGCTACTGTGCTCCAAATACATCTAAGAATCAATTTGCAAAATTCTGAAGAAACTTTGGTATATAAATAACACACAAATTTATAGATTACCTCTGGGAAATTGAATCTCTTTATAGTATGAAATCCTTTAATTCAAAGTGATAATAAAACTACATATATTTGAGCCTTCATTTACTAACTTAGTAAAACTTTTAATCTTCTATTTTTAGGTTAGTACTGAATGAAGTTAATTTTTTTTCTCTTTGTGTATCATACTTTTCTTTGATATTTTGAAAAAAATGTTCTCTTTGACAGGTTCTAAATCTAAATTGTAATTGAGCCAGTAATTCTTGATTAGTTTTGTGACTATCTCTTTTACTTCTTATATTATTACTCATATTATTTCCTTTGATTCAGATGATTATCTTGGGATTTCCAAGTACAAAGCATATGATGTAAAACTTGTGCTGTTTTTGTCCCTTTGTAATTGTACCGATAATGCGATGATATTTTATATCAATTAAGTAGAATATTTGTAAGTGTTGAATAGTAGAAGTGACTTCAGAATTTCACAGTTTAAAAATTGTGTTGTCTGTTTTTTTAAGATAGTCTTTTTTATGTGAAATAAATATTTTTTAATATCTAGTTTTTTAATAGTTTTGAAAAAAAATAAAGATTACATTCTATCACTATCTACAAAGATCCATTACTTTTCTCTTTCAGATTAACTATTCCTAAATAGGTAAAATAAAGCCATCTTGGTTATGTTACACACATAAAATACTGCTTGATTTGATTTGCTTACAGTGCATAGGAAGGTTTTATAACTTCATGCATAAATGTGATGATTTATGTGTGATATTTTGTTTAGCTTTTGGCAATAAAAGTTTGAAGGTACACTAAATATCTCAAGAAGATTTCTATCTATTCCTATGATCAAGAACAATTTAAATTGCATAAAAATTATCAGAATGGTAAGATTTTATAAAACTCTACTCAAAAACATGTGCAAGATGTTGACCATAAGATATTAAAATCTAATTAGCATTCAAATAGCCTAAAAACATAATGCTATTTTAAAAAATGTGGGAAATACTTTCAAGATAACTATGAGTATAATGTAAAAAACTCTAGATCAAAAGCCAGGATATATATGTTCTTGTACAAGTTCTACCACTATTTATGTGATTTTGGCCAAGTCTCTTTGCTGGTAAGGACTTAAAACATTTATTTGGTAAGTGAGGTAGAAATTGATGACATCTAAAAATATTTTTTTGTTATGTGATTTTCCAAAACATTTAATTTTCAATGTTTTGACTTCATTTTATTATTTGCAGTCCACTTCAAATTTTACTAACCTACATTGTGAAGGCTTGGAAAGATATCCTAGCTTATTGAGGAATGAGTGCAGAGTAGCATAAGACATATGTGGTGTGCTGGATACCACTGACATCTCTCTCAGTACAGATGGTCAAATAAAAATATGTGGTGTTTGCTGAGAGAAGATCAATGTGTCCTTAAGTCTGCCGTGAAAACAAAACAAAACAAAACAAAAAACACTGAGCTGTTTGTGTCCTTCCAGCTGACCTTTCTTAATCCAGCTCTTATTTTGCTCTTTTATAGTCAAATTTTAATTCAGCATAGTTGGTGGTGAAGAAAAAAAAAGATGTTTCATGTCTCATTTTATTCTTACACATTTATAACAGTATCTACAAAATGTGAAGTCTTAATTCGCATTTTTCCCATCAGTTACTTCATCTCCACAGATGTATGCACAATTGTTCTTTTAGGACGTTGCTCAGCCCACAGATGTCTCTGCAGCTGCTCTCTATTCCAAAGGGGATTTTTTTTTCCCCTAGAAGCAGTCATGTAAAGTTTTCTGTTGTTTTATTTTGTATGTTTGTTTTATTTTTATTGAAAGCACTGTAAAGATTTTTTCTTCTGTCAGGGAGAAAAATCTTACCAGATAGATGGCCTTGAGAATTTCATCAAGAAGTTTCTGAAAATAAAGAGCTATCTGTATTTCTGCTCATTCTTTGAATCCTGCTAAATGTTTTGCATACGGGAGGCCCAAGAACTATAATCACCCAAGAGTTGAATCTCCAGCTCCTGTTCTTATGACTGAATTGATATGCTGAGACAAGGTAAAAATTGCCACAATTAATTCAGGGAAGAAAGAAAAAAATCAATCAAACGCCTAATTTAGGCAAAATTGTCAATTTGAGAACAGCTTGAGGCTTAGGGAGAGGAAATGATTCAAATTGCTGCCTATATTTTCTGCATCCACTAGGCTTATGAACTTTATATTTTCTTTTTGTAGTAGAGATGACCACATAATTCAACAGAGTGAACCTGATATCACAGCAATTATGCTTTTAACTCTCTTACTCTACAAACCTCTAAATATTTATATTTGTAGAAAGAAAAAAAATTCCTTTAAACATTACCCATATATTTAGCATCACTGAATATTTAAATAATAAGAGGGCTCACACTGACCCAGGACCCTAATATGACTTACAGAAAAACATAGAACTGGTCTGATGCTCTGAAAGAAGTTGATGCCCAATATCCTGACAAACAGGTTATCAGCACCACATTCATTGCCCCTATTGTCTTAAGCTGATCAGAAGTTAAAATTGCTAAAGGTCTCTGATTTTAGATCCTTAAAAGAAGAAGGATTTATTGTTACCTCTTTTTTCATGTTTGTGTATGTTTTTGGGGAGGTTGTGTTTGTTTTGTTTTGAGGAGAGATGGAGGAAACACTGGGTAGAACAATTGCTAACACAAAGAAATAGTTTACTTCTTTATGGGAATCAATGCAATGTTAAAGGTCTTTATAATTCAAAATCATGGGTAAAAGGCATTTACAAGATCTAAACTAAAACTTATATAGCAATATTTTTTAAAGTGGGGATGAAAGTAGAAAAACACAGCCCTGCAAATTACAGCTCCACAGATAAGATCTTATGCTTCAATGTCGAAAGGTAGTTTTTATATTTAATGGCAAGAAGAACTATTAAAATATTTAGGATAACTTAGAGATATGCTTTCATTATTATACATAATAAATAATAGATGCATATTCTATATATGCAGAAATTCTCAATCTTGACTATGCTGGTATCAAACAATTACACATGTATATTGCTAAGAGACCATGTAAAAGATTTATCAATGGTTCATGCCTGAACTAATGTTCAAACTACACATTTGTTGGCAGAATTGGATCTTGTGCAATAGCATAACTTTGGATGTTTGGGCTAAGCTGGTATTAATCTTTCATAAGATTGTTATTGAAACAGTTTTGTTAGGAAGCATTTTACCAGAAATACACCATATGCTAAAAACCATTTATTGATTTAAAGTATAAGGGCTTAGTTCTCAAAGAGGAAATTTTGATGTGCATAAAGTTACACATTCAATTGCATTTTCTCTGCAATTACCTAGTCATGCTATAGACTGTCAACCACAGAACTCATTGCCTATTTTTTCAAAGATTTGTTTGCTTGCAAATATTTAGTTTAGTGACATGTTTCTTTCTTCCTTCTTTTTTGACAAACGAAAGAAATTTGTGAGTGTACTTCCTTGCATCAGATTTTATAAAATGTTAGACCTACAAAGACCTTCACTTTACTCCTGAGAAGGGTACTCATTTCCATCAAATATTCTTCTCTTTAATTGAACAATCAACTTTGTAAAATGCTTTGGGAAATGACTTGGAATAATAAAATATCAACTGATAGTCTATACAAATTAAATGGATTACATTTATAACATTATTCATATATAATATATAATTTCTAGATGCACTTAGTACAAATATATTAAAAATACAACTGTTCAAAGCATGAAAAAAGTTATAAGAGCAATCACAACTTTTATCCAATGTTACCTTTTCACATTAAAATATGAATAAAGTGAGGAACATATGTGCTGATTCTGTGAAGATATAATTTTTTAAAGATATTATGTTGCCTTTGTTTTTATTTACTATAGGTTCATTAGATGTTGCAGACATTTGAGCATTTCCATGTCATCCTTTTTTTGTTTGTTTGTTTGCTAATGACAAATGCCTCCTCTACCACCACAACACAAATGAGTAACTTGGATACCAGATCCTTTTAATGAAGCTTTCAAAACTTACAAAATATTATTAATCTAATTAGTGATTCTGCCTACTTTTATGCTTATATTATCCACCACAAAAAGCCTCTACAGGTTAAAGTTTAAATGTGGATTACCAGATAAAGCTAGTCCTGTAGAGGT
Source organism: Myotis daubentonii (assembly GCF_963259705.1). NCBI lineage: Eukaryota > Metazoa > Chordata > Mammalia > Chiroptera > Vespertilionidae > Myotis > Myotis daubentonii. The sequence goes on from NC_081842.1 coordinate 108,920,411, forward strand.
TTCTATGGTGCAAGGAAAAATTGAATTTGCTTTTTACCTCATCTTAGGCTCTGTCATTTTGGTTTTTGCCCTGTTCCCTTGTTCACAGTAAGGATATTAATTTTGCAGTAAAATCTTTAAGCAATTATGCAGATAGCTCAGAAAAAGCAACATACACACACAATAAGAGAAGCTTAACTGAAAAATGGGCCCCAGATATTCATTAAAAACAGATGGCTACATTGCCAATAGCATAACTTGGATGTTTGGGCTAAGCTGGTATTAATCTGCCACAACATGAAGAGAAGATGAAACTGCTGGGGTACAAACTATGGATTGCTTCTAGTTTTTGTTTATAAAGGAATACAATGATGATTTATGGCTGCCTTTTTGGTAAATGTCCAAAACCGAAGTAACATATTAATAGTTTTGGCTATCACTGAATAATGACGCTCATTACAGGACACTAATAAATATGAAGAATGATATAAAAATGTTTACTTTTCTAAAATTGCTTTGCAACTACATGAAAGGATCCCATTTAAAATTTTATATTAGGCAAGTTTGTTTTAAAAATCTATTGAAAATGAAAAATCTTTTAATTATTAAAACACAATTTTACATTTATATAATAAAATATTTAAATTTCTTGCATTCTGAGTTATTTGTTAATTGGAAACAAATTTTCAGTCTAAACAAAATCAGGTAAAGTAAGGCAGAAAAATATTTGACCAATTCTTCCACATAAAAGCATGGATTATAGAATGGACCTCTATGTGACTGAAGCAATTGCAATAATGATAAATCTATGAAATATACAAAGTATAGCAAAAATAGGTTTAAAGTTATTCATATAGAGAACAATATAATAATCTATAATAATAAAAGCATAATATGCTAATTAGACTGGATGGCTGAACTACCTTCCGGACAACATTCCCGACAACCTTCCAGATGAAGCCGGGGCTGCGAGGGCTGAGGCCCTTGCATGAATTTCGTGCATCAGGCCTCTAGTTAATAAATAATAATATAAGAATACACTTTGTTTCACATACTCACAACTATAAACCTACTGTTGCCCCATTCTGTGTATTTATGTATTTTTAGAATTACCAAGACAAGGTAAAATAGTGAATAATGCCATACCTAAAACTGTACACATGTATATATTTTTGCATATATATGTAAAATGAGGTAGAAGAGTTATAATGAATTTCAACGAACCTTTGTTTTATAGGAGAAATTCTACCAACTAGAGAAACACTTTCACATCAGAATTGATGTGATGTGGACTGAGTGACAGCCATACCATCATGGGAACAGGCATATTTATTGTTGGTCAAAGGACTTGTGGGAGCATCTCAATGATATTCTACTACTTCATCTATGTATGTTTGAAAATAGTCTTTGTTACCACTAACGAGTTTGTTCTCCCGATTGGGTATTGGCCATTTTTAATATAAAAAATGTATATTTATTGTAGGAAAATAAATCTAAATAGAGACACTAAAAAAAAGTTCAGATCATCCCTAGTCTTATTACTTTGAGATGACTAGCACTACAGTATTTTATATATTTTTCCATATATTTAGATGCATACTAGTCTATTAGAAAATTTAGATCTTACTGTGTATTTTAAAATCTGCTTTTATTTTCCCAACCATCCATATAATGACTTAATTTTATATAGGCCATTATTCTACAACCTCATTTTACTAAATCCATAGTATTTTATTATTTAAATTACCTAAAATTTCTTTTACCAGCTCCCTATTGATAATAGTTTCAAACAATTTTATTATTAAAAATATTACAAAGTTCATTTAGCATTCATCACCTGTCATTGCCCCTGTTTCATACACAGATAAAAATTTGCTTTGGCAAAGCTATATTCATGGAAGAAGCAAATTCAATTGGCCCTTTTTATTAATTCAATTTTAAGTGCATTTACAGTCTGGATATTATATCCTATTGCTAATGGAAATAACCACATTGCTTTAATAATCCTGAACTAGCTTTTCAATTTAATCTAATTTCCATCATTCCTGCCCATTTTTCAATCGTGTTCTGTGTTACAACCATGCAGATCACTTGCCATTCCTTCAGCACACCCTCTATTCTGAAATACCAACATACCTGTGAAGGTTTGGTTCTTCCAGATAACCATGGGTCTGCTCCTATATATATACCCTAATGAGTTGCTCTCTATTTTTAACTGAAAAGTGGGTGTTTTTTTTTCTTATGTCTATCTTTCTCAATGTATTGTGAGCAACTTTAGGGAAGTTATCTTTTATTAATTTTTACATTTCCAATACAATATTGTGTAGAATCTGACATTAAGTACGAATTCTGTAAATGTTCATTAAAATAAATAATGACTGAGGACATCTTGACAAGAAGAGAAATAAAAAATAATGCAAAACAGAAGGATGGCTACTTTCTGTAAGTCCTGTCCAGGGCTCTAATTCCTGTGGCCTCAAATGTCACTTGCAGTGGTTCTCAACCTTCCTAATGCCGTGACCCGTTAATACAGTTCTTCATGTTGTGATGATCCCCAACCATAAAATTATTTTCGTTGCTACTTCATAATTGTAATTTTGCTACTGTTATGAATCGTAATGTAAATATCTGATATGCAGGATGTATTTTCATTGTTTGCGACCCCCAGGTTGAGAACCGCAGCAAGGGATGAGAAGACATAATATACACACAGCTTGGACTGCTTTACTCTTGCTTTTCACTATTGTGAATAGACCAACTTGTATCTGGACTCACCAAAAAAAAGGAAATTATTGGGCCCGATTATGTGGGGAAGGAGGTTATATTTTGAAGCAAAGGGAAGATGAGGCAGAATAGTGATTTAATTGGATTGGACATTCTCTGTGATGGCTGCCAGCCTTTAATCTTACCAGCACTCTTCTTTGAGCAAGGGGAGAGAAAGTAACTTGATTATCCTTACTCTAAGTGCCAATACAGAAGAATCGAATTCATGTGTTCACAGTCATTTGTAACTATTGGATATATAATTTGTGAAACACTATGTTAGCTGCTTATATTTGTGGCAATGATTAGTGGCCCTGTATACCTTTTTGCTCTACCTGCCTTGTGAGATATTTTTAAAGAGAGACCTAGGAAGTCAGAGAGAGGGAATTTTGGTTCACCCCAAATTAGACCTGGAATGGAACAGGATTCCTCAAAAAGGAATGAGCTTCTCATTAATGGAAAGGGCCAGAAAACAACCCACTATTGTGGGGAAATAATACAGAGAGCTGTCTTCTATTGTTTGCAAAGTTGCATTCCACAATTTCCAAACTCCTTCCAAATCTAGAGTCTGTGAACCCATATAACTCTTCATTTGTTTTCCAAAGTATTGAGTGTGATTGATGTAAAGATTTACAGTAGTATCATTCATTTTCCCTTGCGCTTTAGTAGGATTGGTATCATATCTGTCAAAAGCTTTCAACTAATATAACAATCCCATTTATGAATATTTTCATGTGTTTATTTTTTTCTTTCTAATTGAGAAATTAGCCAGACCCCATTATGCTACATTTGAATACACTGTCTAGATTAAATTTGGAAAAAAGGAATTATATATCTAGGTCTTAAAGAGACAAACTCTTGACTCAATGTTGAAACTTTTTCTTAAATTATTTCCTTATTTCAAGATTATTTTTTTCTGTATTGGTATCTCTCATGACACATGAGATTAAATAGTCTAGCAATAAAATTCAACTGGCACATGTATCAAAAATAATTTCTGTGGTAATATTTTATTTCAGTGCTACCAAATTTTTTTTAGGTTAACATCTTTTGACAGGAAATGAGCTGAGCATTAAAACAATATGAAGCTAGACATTATATGAAAATTTAATATATTTTTCTATGAAGAAATTTTCTTTTGCAGATACTTTAAACTTCTTGGAAAGTAAAAAAATGTTATATAAGGTTTAAAAAGAATACCTATAAAAAGGCATAGCAAACAAGTAATGGTTGAAACACTATAATTAATTGAAATTATTTTTATTAACTATTTGTGGGTGTTTCTATGTTCTGCGAATTCAACTTTGAATATGATCAAAATGTTTACATTTAAAGAAGTAATGAATTATTTAACACATTTTGTATGTGGGCCAGATAATTTTCTCTGATGATTAGGTATCTGTGCAAATAAGGAAGAGGCCACTTTTCCAAGTGAAAAGCACATAAATGTATTCCATCCAAGGCCACTAGCAACACTCCAAATTCCACTCAACTATACCAAACACACCCATTCATGCTCAGCAACTCACTACTACATTTTGACAAAACAGCCAAAAGTTACATTTTGTATTGACAGTAGTAAGAGGGTCAGATTTATGTTAATAAGAGACTCAGAAATTTCTACTTTCATATTATTCTTTCATTTATGCAGTTAGTTATTTTACTATTTAATTAATATGTTAGTTGAACCCACCTTGTTGCAAATGAAATTTGATGACACTCGTATGAAGAATAAGTGGAACTTGAAAGTACTTAGTTTTACATAGCTTGTTTTTCCTCCTGTTTATAAAAAACATGAGGATAAATAATATTGCCAAATGAATGCAAATCAAGGTATTTAGAAAAAAGTGAAAAAGTGTGAAAGTACTATTTAAAGGTTATACTTATTTTCATCACTATAATTATAACTCAGCCTAAAATAATTTTAAAACTATAAAAGAAATACATAAAGGATTGTATAAATACATATATGTATTCACAATAAGATGATTTTATTTGCCCAACCTCACCCCTACCAGAGAAGCTGTCAGTTGAATTCTCTAAGAGCCACTGGTCACACTTCACATGACATCACTTCTGCATTCTGGGCACCAAGCATCTGGTGTGGTGGGACAGGAGAAACAGAAAAAACATTACCTTCCTTGTGGCCACAGTGCTTCCCAGGAAGGCAGGCTGTCACAAGCTTCCATGAGACCAACTTGAGAGCTGTTGCTGTCCACAGCCTGTGTGCAGATCCTAACTGAGAATTTAACATCTTCTCCATCCAGCCAGGAGAAAAGCTACATAAAATGAAAATGCTAACTAAAGAGATGTTGTCTTTCAATATCAATTCTAACAACTTTCAATTCTAACTAAGAGAAGCTGTCTTTAACACTTTTAAAGAGCAGCTAAATCAAATATCCTAGGAAGATACAAATGAAAAATAGTAAAATTATAAAGTGCATGGGGCCCAGAATTCTATAAGTAATGTTGGATTTAGCTAATAAGGTTTTCACAATTTCTAGTTTGAATTCTATTGTTAAAAATCTAAAATGTCTCTGGAGGCCAGACATCTACCTTAACTATGTGAATCTAGATGCTGCACTATAGAGAGCAAGGGCGGACACGAAAGGAGAGCTCAGACCTCATCAAAAGGACCAGGGCCACTCAACCATTACTGTTTCCAGTAAAGCTGGCTCACTCTTCAGTCCTGATTTTTTAAGAGAACTTAGTAATTTGAATTTTAATGTAAAATCTAACTTTCAAAGGTTGTGAATCAATTCAATAATATGAATTTTACAAATCATATAGGACAGCTAATACATGCTCTCAGGTTGCATTCAGATCAAAAATGTGTCCTCCTACTGGAAATTTGAAGAAATGAAGTCTGGGCTTCAAAATATCAGATTTTGTGCCTAATACTGTCCCACAGTGATTAGCTGTATAAAATAATTAGACTTAGTTGGAAAAGCATCTTTGATTTGGAGCTAGAATATTATGAGGTTTGCCAAGACATACCACAGTGATGTTCCATTGTATTTCATGATGGTGTTTGATTAAAAATGCAGATAGAATAATCAATTGGGTAAAAAAAATTACTTTTATCTTTCCACTCCTTCTGTTACAAGAATGGAATTTGTTAGTTTAAATGGTCTGGCTACCGATCTGGAAACAAAGCCTTTAGTTTTAATTTATCACAAAAAGCATATGAGGAGCCAAGTTATTATTATTTTTAAGAGCCGAGGAAAGAGAAAAGGAACAGAAACATAATTATAATATGGTCATTTTAAGCAATTGTATGAAATATTTTATTTAATGTCCACAATTACCTTAAGATATAGGTAATATTATTAATTTCATTTTATATTTATAAAATATAAATCATTGGACCAAAGCCACACAAATGGTAAGTAGAATTTAAAGCAAGGCAGATTAATTCCAGAATTAACTTTTATGCAACAAGTTCTGTTGCTGCTATTAATGTTACTGCTAGTTATACTGAGACCTTCAAAGAGCCAGATGCTCTCTCATCACCCCAATAGCCCTATGCAAAATAAGTTACATTCTTATTTGTAGACAAGAAACTAAGGCTCCTGGAGGGTAAGTAATGTGCCCTTGTTTAAAGAGTGGGAATATGGGGTGTAGTCTCAGGTCAGATGCCCTTGGCCAGGCGTATTTCAACACATCACAGTGTTACCATCATATAAAAGTTTCAAATACATTCTTCTTAAACAAAACCTAAACCACTCCTCTTTCAGTTAAAACCAACACCTTTGGGTTCATATGCAATATTGATACTGATCAATTGGACAAAATATTGCTAATGAATTAAACTTTTTAAAGTTCATAAAAGCTCCCAAAGATTTCTACTTAATTTCAAGATTAATAACCTTTTTCTTTAACCTCAATTATTAGCTTTCATATTCGATACTTTTTATTCATCTCAAAATATGCATCTATTATTATCTAAAGATCTTTAAACTATGTTTTTGCCCTAGTTAATACTTAGATTTCATTTTTTTGAATATGAGCGAAGTTTTATGAAAAGGATAATCTTTTGAAGTCAGAATTGAAAGAAAAAGACATTGTACTGCCTTTCTATGATGATGACTTTTAGCTTAATTTTTTATGTTATTCTGATTCTCTAAACTGTACTTTTAAAAATAAACATTTTGCTTAGTAATTAATAATATCTTATTACTGCTTAGAATGTGAAAACATAACAAAAATTGTGATTAATGCATGTAATTTCTCTTTTATATTTTGAAATATAATTTTGAAGAAGAATTTCACCTTTATCTAGGTTCTGTATAGTCAAATCACATAAATTAGAATAGTTTAAAGTATCTAGTAAATAAAGTTTATCTATATATTTATACAAAATACTATAAGTGTCAGTTAATATTAGAGAACATTTAAAATGCAATAGCAATATCTTTCTACTTTATGAATTGGTTTCCACTCAATTGCAGCAGATTTACTTTTAAGTATAGCTACAAGTTCTCAATCAATTTTTACGGTTTAAATATGTTGTACTTTGACTATAGATATCTACACATATATGCCTGGAGAGATTCACAGTTAAAATTGCACTAGCAGCAACCTGCAGTTTTTCATACCAAAAGCCAATGATACAGAGCTGTGGGAAAGTTTGATAAAACAAACTCTAAGACTCACAACTTAAAAGCTTAGATATTCCTTCTCCCACCCCATAATGTTGACCTTGGTCTTGTCTGTTCCTTTCTAATTGTTTGAACTGCATTCTCCTTCATGGATGATGGTTTCTTATTAAATTATTTATTGATGTGGCTGACACTAGTTGAATAGATTCATTAAATTTCAAAAGTTGTTGGAGTCTAGTTCACTGGCAAAAAAAATCCTATTTAAACTTTTTAAAGGACAAAAAGCATCATCTTTGTTTTTTAGCTCTTTTAAAGTATTTAATAAAGCATGAAAAGATATTACATCAATCCTACTAAAACACAAGGGAAAATGAATGAGGTTACTGTAAATCTTTACATCAATCACACCCAATACTTTAGAAAACAATATAGTTTTGTTTGCATTTCAGAAGTGACAAACAACTCTTGTGACTGGCTTAGCATAGTCACTTTCTATTAGTCAAGACCAGAAGCTAGTCAGAATTAAAATGTGGCTCTGCGTTGCTAGGTAGCAGAGTTGTCTTGACATGGTGGTTAGTTTCCTTTTCACTGAATGACAACAGTGAAATGAAAGAAGTTTTGAAAAACTTGATAATGGTTTTCAAAGGAGGAGGATAATTGGTAGAGCTCACTTGTGCAGCACTGTGGGGAAACTTTCAGGCGGCCATGAGAGGGACTGTCACTAAAAATTTAAACTCTTGTACACAAACTTGACCTAGAATCTTCTCCAGGCTTCGGCGGTTCATTTCAGAACGCCCCTCTGAGTCTAAGGGGTGTTGGATGAAAGCATTAAGACAGATGGGTAAAGCCCAAAGGAAGAAAAGAATCAATAGTTGTGATTTAATCCATTGGTGAAAGGGAGGAATTAAGCAAAATCGTAAAAATGAGAAATGTGTAAAAGAACTTTAGTTAACACCTTTAACACAAATGTTTTCATTGCAGTTAGTTGCAATTGAGCAGACACTCAAATCAAATGTAGAAAATAAAGGTAAAAAACATTGATTTCCTGCGCAAGGGGTAAAATAAAAGCCCCAATTTTATTATTTTTAGTATTATCCAGTTCCATTCAAAAAAATATCGTTGACATAACTCCCAAAACATCTGATAATAATTACAATTTAAGCTTTTGTTGTCTGTAGTAATAATCAAATATAGCATATATTTAACAAAATGCAAACAAACAAACAAACAAAAAAACCCAAGCAAACAAACAGCACACACAGAAAATACACATTGCTCACTATTGCATCTGAAACTACCTAATGCAATAGCATTTTGTTTAGCCACCTTTGTTATTAATTTACCCAGAATTTAAAAAACTGAGCAAAATGGACTCATGTTGAAAGAAAGGACCAATTAGTGTTGGATTAACATTCATGGTTATTTACAGTTGTTTTTGTACTTGTTCTTGTGCTCTGACTTCCTAAAATTTCACAACCCAAAGATTTAGAAAAATGGGGTTGTTTAGACGCAAAGTGCAATGAAGTGGCTGTGACCATTGTGTAGACACCACCTCTCTCATTATACCCTCTCAATCAACACTCAGTACACAGGAAACCGCAATAAAGCCCATCTGCCACGGTTAATCTGCAGGCAGACCCACACCTATGTCTATGCCCCTTACTCTATAGCCTTATTATTCTCAGATCCAAAGCTTCATAAGAGATCAGCCAAAGTCCATTAAAGTAAATAATAGCTAGAAATGACAGGCTTAGCAAAGATTGGGAGGAAGTTGAAGACCAATCTGAGCTCTGAGCTCTGATTAATAGAGAAAAGCATTAGGAGAAAAGGGGAGAAAAATGACCTCAGCCTGCTCCAAAGAATTCCTGAACCTTCGTTGTTAGGGCAAGTGCTACCATCTGAGACATTAGTGATCCTTGAATTTCCTTCACTTTGATGCAGCTCAAATGGGAAAATTTTGAAGGTTCAGCAAGGCCCCAGACCTCAGCTGGAAAGCTGTCTGGAGTCAACCCTGTCAAAATTCTCTTGTGTAAGAGAAAGCCTTTATTAGCTAGATTGCAACAACAACAATAACAACACTCACAAACGCCCTATACATAAGGAGGGGCCTCTGCTAGAGATTGCAGACACCTTTATAATTTCCTTTCACATAGTCATTTTTTAAAGTCTCCAAATAGATGTAATAAAAATGAAAATTAATGCCTATTAAGGACTAGGTGAATTTAGTCTGCTGGTAGGAAAGTGTGTGTGTGTGTATGTGTGTGTGTGTGTGTGTGTGTGTGTGTGTGTGTGTGTGTGTAGGAGGCAAGTATTTAAATATTTATCCAGTTTCATCTTGAAATATAATATTTATTTTTATTGTACAACATAAAAAATCCTTCACAAAAAGTTCAAAGTTTATTTAATCAAGAAAGAATAATAAAATGCTTCAGTTATTTCAACTGTGCATTTTATATAAATTTACCAGAAAAAAATCCCAAATTATTTGCAAAAAGAGTTTTCTCTTCATCAATTTAAAAATTTTTTCATATCCTCTGTTTGACAAATTTCCTAATGATAGGAGCCCAGGCTGTGTTATCCCCTACATCCATGTCTTTTGTCTTCAAATGAAACATTTTTGAATTTTGGAACAGCTCTTAATAATCCTTTGAAGAGATATATACCTGGTAGACCTATTTGTGATGAGAAAAAACTCATTTCAAGTCAGTTCTATTTTGAAAAAATGTATTTTCTTGTAAAAAAAATAACACATTTTTATGAAATGTAGATTAAAATTAGAGTAGTAGAGAAAGCTCAAAACTGTGAAGTTCTTTAAAGTTAGAATTGAAAAATAACAAAGACCCTGCTTTCAAAAATCCCAGACTGAAGGGAATAAAGCCTTTGGTGAAAGCAGACAGGTTTTGGGAAAGCCCTAGTGATTTCTCAGGAAGATACTAAAGGTCCAGATGAGGACTTGATGTCAAGAAAGCTCACCTTTGAATGTATTCCTCATTCAAGTTTATGTTGTAGCATGCAATTTTCATAAATAAAATAAAGAGGCAATGTGAAGAGCCATGGTTAGAATGATGGCTCTTCAAGGATATTGCTGATGACTTGGCTAATGCACAGTTGATGTGAAAATGGTACAATTTTCATATTTTAATCTTAAGTGGAACAAGAAATGACAATTATGAAAAGACAAAATAGATACCACCAACAGCTGTAATTGCTATCTAGGCTGCTCAAAGATGGGCAAGAGACACAGTAAATCAATATTAAGTTCTTCACAAACACAGGTATCACAAGAAGGACATCATATAACATCATTATAAGCAAATTCTATTACAGTTTGGACAGTTGTAAAGAATACAGCATGAACACTTGGAATGTGAGGCTTAGTTGTCCTCTGCAGCTTCAGCTGGTATCTTAGAGGGAAAAATCCCTTGGAATCAGGGCTGTGTATTTAGTTAAGTATGCAAACTGTGCAGGCTTCAGTAAGTGAATTTGATCTTCCTTTTTAGAATTTAAAATGTTAAGATTATCAAGGGTTAAATTCTCTGCCATAAGTAATTATAATAAGTTGAAATTCAGTTGTTTTAACACTCTGGGATCTGGTAAATGCTTTGGTATATAATACTACATCCTAAGATATATTATGTGGTGTTAAAGAATTAAACTGGTTGGTTAAGAATTCAGCTAAACTTAAGAAAATGATTAAAAGGTAAAGGCATTGTATAAATGTAATTACAAGTGAAAATTGAAACTGCTCAATGAAAGCCTTAGCAATGAAAATGAAATTTTAAAAAGTCAGTAGACAAGGAAACAAACATACAAACATTTGAGGAAAAGATATAAAAAAGTAACAAATATGTACAAAGAGTTTGATCATAAAATCAGAAGAAAATACTTGCTTTTAGGATTATAGTTTTTCAGTCTAATACTTTAAATGCTTGTGAAAAAGCAGGTCTGATTTTATGCACATGTTCCTGGAGGTATTTGTTTCCTTTATGGACAATGAAACAACAATCAGCACATTTTCTTTATGAATTCTTATTGCTCTTGTGCACTTGTTTATACATTATTTTATGTACTTATAAAATTTGGAGAAGTATATTACATTTCACTTGAGCATTTAATATTTGTAAGTGAAATAAAATGTTTAAGATTTATTTATTCCTTTATTTTATTACACGTTCCCATACTGAGCATTGTTTGAAATCACAGAATCTTTCACAGCTATACAGACATGCAATAGAAAAGAAATACTTCTCACCGTAATTTTCTAGTTGATATAGAAATGCTTTAAATGTGGAACTAAATATGAATGATTTGAGAATGATTTGAAACCTAAATATAAATAGTTTATTGATCAAAAATGATCAGAATCAAATACCTTTGGTGTGTGTATGTGACAATGAAAACAACAACAAAAATAAATAAAACATCCATGGTTTACTATGTAGTTTTGCATTTTTACCGAATTTTATCTCTCTTGAACATTTCCTTCATGTTATCATTAAATGAAAGACATCCTTAAATTACTTTATTATTTATACAAATAAAAAATTAAGTGTCCATACAATATAGTTTACATTCCTGTGGAATATGCTTATAAGTAATTATATGCATGCCATTATGTATATTATAGCATAAACTGACCCACAAACATTATCTGAGATAACATGCATAAAGAAGCACCTGGATTTTATGGCCTTAAAAAGGCAATTGAAATTTTAATTTTATTAATGGAAAATAAAACTTTTTATAATAAATTCACTGTGTCAATACATAATAATATTATTCCAAATGCTCTTCATGAATTCATATACTGTATGTAATTGATGTGTTATGAATTTAAATGTGAGAAAATGTATTGTTGCCATTAACACTTAAAACCACTATTTTGTGTCCTTGATATCAGAGCAGAATATATAAAATGAAAAATACTTTTCTACTCTTTTACTAAAGACTCAGAATAGGCTATTACTTGCCTTCTACAAAAATAATAATCTTAAAAAAATAAATATATTGCTGAAAAGTTAAGGCTTATACACTAACCACAAGGTGTCTCCGATCTTCAAATTTTCTAGATTCCCTCCCTTATCACATCTCCATATTTCAAGAGAGTAAACCTATATGATCACATTGAAATATTGGAAACTTTAAAAACACTTGTTCAAATATAAATTAAAAGTGTATATTTTAGAAGAGGCATTATTAAACTTAAATATATACATATGTAATATATATATGCTGTTATATAAAAGTCATAGTTATATATTAAATAATTATGTAGATTACATTATGCTTATAATATAGTACATACTATATAAGCATTTACCAATTATTTTATGAGTTTATGTTTGGAACCTGGCCTCTTAAAAACAGTGACAAAATAAAAAAATAAAACATTTTAATATCAAAGCTCAGTTTAGTTTATTTATCCATGACTTAGATTTAATTTTTAAATAATTGTATCAGCCACTACAACAAGCTACTCCAAGGGAAAAAATTTTCAGAGTGGACTATACACATCTGCAAATATCCACAAATGTAACAAACTCTTGGTTTTTACAAACCAAAGTTATTGGTGAAAAGTAATTACTAAAGCTCATCTCATTATGAAGTATGAATATGTAGCTAAGAATCAATCTCATTTTAGAAATCCCCATTACAGGAAGTTTTTCTAATTTAGGTCAGTGTTATGCTTATTTCTCTCTGACTGAGAGACAAGTGTGTGTGTGTGTGTGTGTGTGTGTGTGTGCGCGCGCGCGCTCGCGCATGTGTGTTTAATGGGATGCTGTTTATCCCCCTGTATCTTACCACTCCGTCTCTGGATAACAATCACAGGACCCAGATGCTAAGGGTAAGTGACATTTTCCCACAAGCAGCTTCTGGCTCCTTGGCAGACGTAGTAGGCAGTTGTGTTGGCAGCCTCTGCCCTGCCGCTGGCTTTCTTGTGTGGCTTTGCTGTTGGAGGGATGCCTGGCCTGCCCTGTCCTTCTGGATACCATTTTCCTCTGACAGCCCTTGGGTTTTGTGAAGCTTTACTCTGTGCAAATCCCTTGTGCAATCCTTGGATGAACTCTCTAAAGGCAAAACAGGCCTTTCGTTATGGTTGTGTGTAATGATCTGAATTGCTGGTTCAGGTACTCAGGAGCACCCAAACCCCAAACCAAACTTTTCCAATCTTTGTGGCTAATTTGTTTTCATTTCTGTTCTTGTATTCACCATAAGCACATTGTATCCTAATTTAATTGCCGTGTGTTGGCCACATAATTTTGCATAAATATTATGCTTTGTGATTTTCATGTTGTAATTTATGTGATTTTTAAAGGTCCTTTGTTTCCTCATATTCATTATCATAAATAATTATCAAATATTTTTATCAGATTACGAATAACAACCTAATGAAATATCTCTTGCAAGCAATAAAAGGATGAATTTTGCAATTTTACCAAATGCAATTGGCTGATGAATTATTTAATGAAATAAAGAGCATGCTTTGGATATTGATACTGAAGTAATATTTCATTCCCTGCATGCTTGTAATCTGGATGACATTTTGAAGCATATGCTCAAGTTGTACAAACAAAGGCACACAACAGAGCCAAAGATGGTTTCAAAGACACCAATATAACTGTCTACCACATAATTTGTGAGACATCTCACATGTTTCCTCACAGTGATGTCACAAAAGTAGTCATAAATGTGTATCATGGGTTAAATGATTTGTTAGTTTACCATATGCCTGACCACTATCCCCAAGCTAAACAATATTTGGGGGACCAATAGACATTTTTTCTTTATAATCTGAAATATCAATAAAGATCCCGAGTTTTCTAAAAGAAATAAGCACATTTTGCATTGAAATACCTATTCCAGTTAAACCCGATTGAAATTGATTACTTGCTATTCTGCCATTTTTATTTCATGTGACTGAAAAATCCAGAATTATTGATACTATGTTTTATAGTTTAAAAAGTAATTTGCTACTCATTCAAAACAAAAATGAAGAAATACTATATAAGTATTTAGGGACTTTCAGATATTAATCTAAAACAATTTCTCATGAAATTCTTCATGTGTTATGTGAAGAAGTAGAAATTATCTGAGGTGCTGTGTGATAATATAAATTAATAAAAATACAATTTAGAAAAAGGATCACTGGAGCCACACAGAGAAATAAAGATCATTATCTTTCCTCAGTGTCTGTGGATCTGCATTGGCAAATCTTGTTTCTAATGTTGGATCCTGTCTTGATGCACAGAGTGTATTCTTGTCCAGAGTCTTGCAAACCAGGAGAGAACTAACTCAGTGGAGAAATTATCATATTCCAACATGATTCCAATATTTCCCTCTATTTTATAAATCCATGTTTGGGAGAGCATTTCTAGTCATAATAGCATAAAACCTCAAAGGTTGTTGACAATTCGGTTACTATGAAGTATATAATTGTCTTTTGGTTCATGGGTATACTTTGCTCTTTCTGAAATATAAAACATTTAATAAACATTTAACGAATCTTCAGAGAGTCTATTGCAAAATTTTGGCTTCTTATTTTCTATGCTATGTAAGAACCCAAAAGTTTGTAATTACATATCTAGATACTACGTAGTATTAATTTAAACCACGTTTCTCTGCTAGTAACTTTTTGTTTCATAATTATTTACATTATACTGTTTTAGTTTTTCCTTGCACCTGATACATTGTTGGGAATGTATATTTTATGTTTGAAAGACCTAAAAACATAATTTTAAATAAGGAACATGTATACCAATAGAGTCCCTGGTAGTATTCTCCAAAACAATAAACAGAAAGAAAATTAAATTTTTGGTTCTCTTTTTACCAGTAGGTGTCACTGTTGGGATGATATGGTAGTGATCCCAAGCCTTATAACCATTTACTTGAAAGATCATACATTACCTATATAATCCAGAAAGTAATTTACTGAGTCATACTAACCAAACTGCCTTATGAAAATTTTTTGACTAAAATTTTACCTCAAATAAACATGAAACCATTTGAAATATGAAATCACCCTACTGAAAATATACCAAGAATCCTAGAGGACCAGTAAAAGATATCAGTCACTGCAACAAAAAATAACTCATGCAATATTTGAAGGACACTTTGAGTTGTATGCTTATATGATTGGATTTTAAATAATATTGAATATAAAAATATAAATATTGAAAAAAAAGAACAGAATTTGGATTTCATCTTTTGAAAACTTTCAAAGTTAAATGACACTTGTGGAGTCAAGTCATATTTTTCACAGTGCCAAAAATACCTAGTTTTCTTATACAGAAGCAGATCATATGCATCCTTATCCCAGGAAATACTAAAATAATTTTAAACTTCTGGTTAAAAAAAATGTTTCGTTTCCCCACAAAAGTTACTACAAAGAACAGTGAGGTTACTTTTGGCCTAATTTGATTTAAAAAAAAAACACAAAAAACAAAACAAAACAAAAAAAACCATGCTGCAATGATATCTTCATGTTAAATCACACTTGAGGACAATTTGGTTCATATTTCTTTACTATAAGTAGGAAATCTTGGCGGTACAATTTTGCTTTGCAATTAATCAAAAGTACTTTTTGAATGTTTTAGTTTTACCTGAAGATTTTATTTCAATTTTTTGCTAGTTAAGATAAATATTTGTGTATGTGTGTGAATAGTGTACACCATCCCCTCACCCCACACACACAATGTTAAGAAATAATTTCCTATTAGAATGGTTTAAATCTTAAACTTATATGAGTATTATGTACAGATTTCTTTAAAGAGATTACCCGTTATTTCATTGTTGAATAATCTTAAAATATCTCAACATGTTCAAATTCAAGCAGCTCATTCATCAGAGCTTTATGGTCATTTTATTAACTGAAAAACAACCAGTTAGACATGACAACTTTAAAAGTGGCAATGTCATTATTCAATGTTTTTTACAGTTTGTTCATTGATGATCCATCTTGTGAGCAACTTTTTTCAATAAAAGCTGAAACTCATTCTCTTGCTTTCTTTTTCAGAACAGTTTGGCATGGACAACTGCACAGAGAGAGATTCACCAGCAGAGGCCTCTCTAGATTTGCCTTCTGATTTTAAGAACGCAGAATCAGCTGCAGTTAATACAGCTACTTGAAAAGAATCTCATTGCATAGGGGAAAAGATCACTCTTTAATGCCCTTTTAAGTTCCATGATGTTGATTAATGTTGCCCTTTACATTAATGATGTTTCAAGTAAAAGAAAACAAATTTAAAATGCATCAATTCTATTGAGGATGCATTAATTAGACAGAGACTTTACCATATGCTGTGGCTGGAGGGTTTGCTGGCCTTTCTCTTGTAGTTACCTGTGTAAAATCCACCCTATCCTCTACATGAATGCCCAAGCTGAATAGCCATTTGAATGCAGGCTTTAGTTTGATTCGCCATACAAGGGGACTGTGTCACTGTGTTTTCTTTCTAGGAGTCACTAAGTGATTTCTATATCAGTTGTCATGGTGATATAGCAAAGCAGGGGAAAATGGGGGCAACTTCAGGCTTTCTCCTCACCCTCTGCACTAAGATGTTGTTAGCAAGCCTAATAAAACATTGAGCTTTCTCTAGGCCTTCTTTTTGTTCTCTGATTGTCAATAAAACTCATTTTAAGGGTAACAAGGACATCTAAATGTCATCTGTCACAGTGTTAGAGAGATTAAGTTTGTTTAGGGACTTGTGCTGGACAAAAGCCACTATTTGTCCTGCAGATACAAAGCAGTGTTGGCTATCACCACTCTTGATTTAGAAGGAGGCCCAGAGACCATCGAGGAAATATCATCTCAGTTGCAGGTGACAAAGAGGGCTTCTTGACATTACAGCATTAAAAGAACAGAAAATTAATTATGGTTTTGAATGAATCTGCAGTTCCGTTTCCCACACCCCTTTGTAGATACCCCAAGCCTAAGGTCTCCTCTTAGACCAAAGTGCGAAAATAGCTCTTGAAGGCCACAGGCCTATATAAAAACATCACACACACACACACACACACACACACACACACACACACACACACACACACCTGATCATCCTTGAATAAATGATAAAAGAGGGAAGAAAGGTTTTGCAAGGGAAGTCCAACAATAATATGTGCTGTATTAATTCAGCATTTGCTCAATAATGAGGCTAAATGGAACATACAGATTAATGAAGACATTGTTGTTATTAAAATCAAATCCTGTGGTTCATATGCTTTTCTTAATAATGAACATTGTGGCTATTGGAGAGGAAAAATGGGATTTTCCCCCCATTAATTTGGCACACATCCCAGATCTCATTCAACCAGAACCTATCCTCTGCAAAATGCAGCCCTTGGCCTTTATGTGCTTTAGTCTTTCTATTTTTTTCTGTGTATATTTGAAGGAAACAATATTTTCTCTGTATGAAAGATTTGAAATTATTACCTGAAGCCTAGGTAATAATTAAATAATTTTACAACTAGTATGTATATTTCAACATAGAGGATGATTGGAAAATACATAAAATTATATGCCTATAATAGGGTGTTCACATCACATCTGTCTGCAGCATGGAAACTGCTGCAACATCTGGGGACCTTTAGAGTCTGGTCACATCAATGCATCTCAAATACTATCTTATAGGAAATATTTATGGTAGATATGGCCATTATGTTAAAGCATAGACAAACTGTTACAAATGTTGGGCAATAGTAGATTCTTTATTTGCAATTCATTAGAAGCTGACAATTTGGATATTCATAAAATATGAGTGAAAGCAGAGTCCTATGACTCATTTTCTAATATCCCTGTGGAAACCTCCACATGTGACACAAGTATATTTGCACAAGCACAACACTTGGACCAGAGCTCACATATGAAAGGACAATGATAAACCCCTCTTGATCAGGGTTCTAGGGTGGAATATCTACATATTCTGTAACTCATGCTTTCTCCAATAAATTTGAAAATTAGACTTTAATCATATTGAAAAGAGGTCTGGGTGTACAGCCATAGATGTTGTAAAATTTCAGCTACCAGACATATTCTATTTTAGTTGTATATTTGGCAGTTTATTATGAAAAAAAAACTTATAAAGGCCAACATCAGGAATTAGAATTGTCAAAAAACAAAATCAAACACCTAGTGGAAGCTGCACAGTCACAGATCTGCAGGCACGCCTGTAATATTAAACATATGTAACTACTGAAAGGAGTTAAAATTCCTGGAACAAATGACCACCAAGTTCAGTATGATTATTTTTTAAAGATAGAAAGATTTATTCTACACAAACTAATGAAAGCAAATACAACTTGAGATGTTGTTAAATCAATATTATGGGCCTAGATGACTTTTGTTTTGTATCTTAATAGTTTGGTCACTTGTTATTCATTCAGCCTCACACCAGAAACCAGTGTTATGAAGGACAATATTCTTGGGGCATTTTGAGTTCAATTTGTGTTTCTCTACTTATGCAGAACATGTGTTGGCATCAGGGATGGTTACAACAGGGGGATCATAATGTAGCATAAAGTTTTAGCATGTTGTTCAGAGATAATTTTCTGTTCCTCAAAACACAATCCTTGGGACAGGTAAAGTACAGTTCTGATGCACTCTTGAAAGTACTGAAAATATGCTTCCTTCCTAGTTTTTATTCTCTTATTTTTAATATTATTATAGATAAAAAGTTATCTGGAAGAATAAAAATCAAATCCTTAAAAGTATATTTAGCTTCAAAATAGGCTAACAAAAAGGACTGTTTGTCATTTATACTTAAAGTCATAAACAAGGTGACTGAGAAAATAGATTGGAGAAGTCCAGTGTGTATACACACACACACACACACACACACACACACACACACACAGTTACATGTGTAAAATCTTATTTTGTTCCCAACAGGACTTCTATGTTACCGTAGTTGTTTCACAGCTTCACAGATTCAGAGTAACTCTGATGACAAAAGTAAAAAGAAATGCATGCTGCAGGGTATTCTTATTGTCTAAATTTCTTGGGGTGAACATCCTCTAAGTGCCTTTAAGTAGGTATTCTAGGTATTCAATTTGGATACATTGTTTAATACCTCAGGCCCCAGTTCCTTCTTCAGGGAAATATAGGGGTGAATTAGATAACCTCTAAGGTCTCACCTAGTTCTAAAATGCTGTTAATAAATTCAAAAGAAGATTTTCAGTTTTTAAAAATATATAATATTTTAAAAGCAACTATTTTTATAATAAAAGGCTTGACAAGAATTTTACAGTAAAATTGATTTTTAATAAAATATACAGGTGGTTTTTTTAAGATATACTGTACAAAATTCTACAATGGTATTTTTTAAGTACTACATTTCATTTTTGACAAATGAATGGCAAAAAGTTCATAAATTAGAAATAAGTTAATGTATCAAGGCTTTTTAACTACTCCTTTGCATTCAAAAAATGGTAAAACAAGAAATGAAAATGCATAAATGAATTTTTATAACAAAAGGCTATGTCTTTGATAAGTAATACACCTACTTGATATGTCATTGCCACTTGAACCAAATGCAGCAGTTGAGAATATTTCCTTCCCCTCTCTCTCATCTTGCTTCCAACTTTTCAAATCACGTTTTGTATTCTTGTGTAGAGCAATCATATAACATCTAAATTTATGATAAAATAGCTGACTCTGGTGGATAAGTCCTACACTGTAACATTTCATTTCTACCGTACAGAGTCCAACATTTCTTTATCAAGTATGGTCATCATAAAGCATATATGCAAATGATAACATGAATAAGTAAACCTAGCCCTGCCTTCTCAGGAATGTTTTCAACCAGATAAAGTATTCTATGTTTATTAAATAGCTTAATAAAATAAATGAACTAATGACATTTTACATAATTCTATTTCTTCTGCCTATATATTCTACTGACTGTGTTTTCAACAAAATTTTATTCCAAGTTGTGGATATACAATGATGTGCTATTTGTCCAAATTCTATTTTATTCAGCTACTAATTAAAATAGAAATACATGTACTATTAGAACCATTTTGGTAAAAGTTAATAATTTATATTTTATTATTAATAACAACTACACCGTATGGGAGGAAAAATAATAAATAATATATTGTTTAAGAAAGTGTAAAGAGAATCAGTCTGATAGTGTATCCTTGTTATATTTTCTAATTAGTTACTGGTAGTATTGATCAATACATTAAAAATCTTGAAAAAATGTATTTTATAAAGAAATCAAAATCCCTAGGAAGCTATGCTTATTTTTAAAAATTAAATTATTTTATTTTTTATATTTTAAAATATACCAGTAATTTAACATCATCAAATATTTTAAATCAATGGAAGAAAAAAATAAATTGATATAACAGTTAAAATAAAACATTTTCTTTGAATCTGCATCACAGCTTACTATTTTCAATAGTATTGAAGTCTTCAATTTACCAAAAAGTACTTTGGGCTTGTACATTGAAAGATACATAAACAATAAATCTAGTGAGAGAATGATAGACACTCAGAGTGAGTGAAACATAATATTGTCAATTTAAAAAATGTTTTCAGGAAAAATATTTAAAAACAAAATCATAACTTTGAAAAAGTTACTAACGTCAAATTTCCAAAGAAATATTTCTATTTATGAATGTATTATTTGTGACAGCTTTAGATTTAATAATATTCTAAACTAAAATGAGCAAGTAAACCAAAAACTTTGAATGATTAAAAGCAATCAGAATTTTAGTTCTACGTGAAAGCCATTTTCTTAACCTACTCTAAGTTAAAATGATTCTCTTTATCATTCATTTGCATTTGCACTATCTGAAAAACAAATAAAGCGGTAGCATAAAAGCTTCGGAACAAGTGTGCTTTTTCCATTCTCATTGTAGCATCTGAACAATAGATTTTGGAATATGAAAATTTTAAAAATGTATTTTATTTAGCTATCTTTTCTTTTCAAGTTTCAATATCATTTATTTTTGTAACAAAATTGCATTAGCTAAGTTTCTCAATGTTTTGAGGCTTTTTATATTTTCCAGATACCATTTTTTAGTAAAGTTTTGTTTTAAGTGAAATATTCAGAGAGACTTCACAGTTCATTTGTAAAGACTTATTTTCTATCAGTTCTGGAGGAAAAAGCACACAACATAGATTTTAAAAAATGATTTTCTGACAATAATAAAATGAAACTTTGAAAGGTAGAAAAATCAGAACTCAATTACTTGAATTTCAACTGTAAAGATGACATGATATTAACGGTCAAAAGAGATATTCTATAAGTAAATTATATTTCCTATTAGGTAATGATTCTGTTGCTTTCAAGGACTGGCTATCATTAAGTCAAAAATCATTAATTCAGACCTTATGATATTTTTATTTTTTTTTGTTTTGTTTTTTTGTTGTTTTTTTTTTGTTTGTTTTTTTCACTTTTTTTAAAAATATATTTTATTGATTTTCTACAGAGAGGAAGGGAGAGAGAGATAGAGCGTTAGAAACATCGATGAGAGAGAAACATCGATCAGCCGCCTCCTGCACACTCCCCACCGGGGATGTGCCCGCAACCCTGGTACATGCCCTTGACCGGAATCGAACCCGGGACCTTTCAGTCCGCAGGCCGACGCTCTATCCACTGAGCCAAACCGGTTTCGGCAAAAATGTTCACTTTTAAGAAATAGTTTTTTCTGGTCAAAAATAATAACTGCTCATTGTAAAAATTCAAACAATGCAGACAAATAAATTCTGTAGAAAGCAGAAGTTCTTTGTGGTCCTGCTTCCCAGGCATAAGCCATGTGAACTTTTTTTTTTTTTAATTAAATCTTTATTGTTCAGATTATTACATTTGTTCCTTTTTTTTCCCCCCCATAACTCCCCTCCTCCCAGTTCCCACCCCACCCACCGCCCTCACTCCCCACCCACTGTCCTCATCCATAGGTGCACGATTTTTGTCCAGTCTCTTCCCACATCTCCCACACCCCTTTCCCCCCCAAGAATAGTCAGTCCATTCCCTTTCTATGTCCCTGATTCTATTATAATCAACAGTTCATTCTGTTCATCAGATTATTTATTCACTTGATTCTTAGATTCACTTGTTGATAGATGGATATTTGTTGTTCATAATTTGTATCTTTATCTTTTTCTTCCTCTTCCTCTTCTTAAAGGATACCTTTCAGCATTTCATATAATCCTGGTTTGGTGGTGATGAACTCCTTTAGCTTTTCCTTATCTGTGAAGCTCTTTATCTGACCTTCAATTCTGAATGATAGCTTTGCTGGATAAAGTAATCTTGGTTGTAGGTTCTTGGTATTCATCACTTTGAATATTTCTTGCCACTCCCTTCTGGCCTGCAAAGTTTCTGTTGAGAAATCAGCTGACAGTCGTATGGGTATTCCCTTGTAGGTAACTGAGTTTCTTTCTCTTGCTGTTTTTAAGATTCTCTCTTTATCTTTTGCTCTTGGCATTTTAATTATGATGTGTCTTGGTGTGGTCCTCTTTGGATTCCTTTTGTTTGGGGTTCTCCGCGCTTCTTGGACCTGTAAGTCCATTTCTTTCACCAGGTGGGGGAAGTTTTCTGTCATTATTTCTTCAAATAGGTTTTCAATATCTTGCTCTCTCTCATCTTCTGGCACCCCTATAATTCTGATGTTGGTACGCTTGAAGCTGTCCCAGAGGCTCCTTACACTATCCTCGCATTTTTGGATTCTTTTTTCATTTTGCTTTTCCGGCTGGATGTTTTTTGCTTCCTCGCATTTCAAATCATTGACTTGATTCTTGCGCTCCTCTGGTCTGCTGTCGGGCGTCTGTATAATATTCGTTATTTCAGTCTGTGTGTGCTTAATTTCTAGTTGGTTCCCCAGTATAAGATCGAGGGTCTTATTAGTTTTCGTGTAGATCTCATTAAGTTTATCGGCAGCTTCTAAACAGTTCTTGAGAGACCTTAAAAGTGTGGTTCTGAACTCTATTTCTTCCATTGACAATTTTGTCCTGTTTCTTTGTCTCCGCATTTTGTTATGCTTCCTTGGTGCACCCCCTAGTGGTCTTTGTTCGCAGTCTTATAGATAAATCTTGATTGTTGTAGCTAATTCCAGGGAGGGTTTGACCTCCAGGCCAAGTGGCTATGAGAATCAGCTGTGTCAGCAGTGAGAGAACTTCTGTCCTCTAGGGAGGTGCTAATCTAGCCTTTGCCTGAGGCTATCCGGCAAATGCCTCTGTGCAGGGCATGGTCGGGGCGGGTCGCACAGGATCAACAGGGTGGGCAGGAGAGAGCAGTTATGGCGGCTCTCAGTCCTGTCCCCAGGGGCTCTGCCTCTCTGAGTCCCAGCACCCGCTGCAAAGCTGGGAGAGAAAGCTGCACTCGCTCTGACTGAAGCCAGACAGTCCCGCTTCTCCCGTTTGAGTCTGGGTCCCTAAAGACTCGCCTGTATCTGGAGCTCAGAGTCTGCGACTCCCTCCCGATTGAAAACGCCAACCGTGCACTCCGCACCTCAGAATTTGACTTCAGCACTGTGCCTCCTCTGAGTGTCCGTATGCGTTTCTCTTTCTTCCTAGTTGTAGGACTTCCACTCAGCCAGCGTTCCTGTGGTTCTGGGTGATGTCCCCAGACCTTATGATATTTTTAAATGTCAATTTTTCTACCACTGTAATTCCATATAAGTAGTGAATAATAAATCTGAGGAATGTGGTAACAAAACAAGAGTAAATATATATTTTCAGAAAATATTTGAATATGTCTCATCTGTAAATGAGTTTGTATGCAATTTATAACAGAAGGTGATATTCCAAAGTAGCAGCCTCCTTATAGGATGGCAGCCATTGTGTAAACTAGACATCATCCTTTGCTATAACCAGACTGAGATTTTATTTCTTTTAATTCTCTCTTTTTTTCTCTCCTGAAAATACTAATTTAGTTTATATTTAGTGCTCCTTTATTCATTGTATTTCATTACTTTTATTTCTTTGTGTTTCCCTTTTACCTTGATTTTTTAAGCATTCTGCTTCTTTAATAACTTTTAATAACATTATTAATTACTTTAATTTTTCTCATTACTTAAATTTGATATTTAATGAAACTACTTTAAATAGCTTGAAAAAATGAGTAAAAAACACTAATATGTTATATTTAAATAATATTGGGCTTCCTGAAAATGCTTCCTGTAATGAGATTCAAGTCTCTTTTTAATGCCTTAATTTATATTATAACTAGAGGCCTGTGCCCTCTCGCAGTCTGGGACCCCTCAGGGGATGTCCACCTGCTGGCTTAGGCCCTCTCCCTGGGGGAATGGGCCTAAGCTGGTAGTCAGACATCCCTCTGGCAGCCCGGGAGCCCTTGGGGGATGTCCACTTGCCAGCGGGGAGCAGGCCTACGCTATAGTAGGACATCCTTATCACTGCTGAGGAGGCGGGAGAGGCTCCCGCCACCACCGCTGTGCTGGCAGCTGTCAGCCTGGCTTGTGGCTGAGCAGAACTCCCTCTGTGGGAGCACACTGATGACCAGGGAGCATCTTTTGCATTGAGCGTCTGAACCCTGGTGGTCAGTTTGTGTCATAGTGACCAGTCATTCCCAGTCATTCTGCTGTTAGGGTCAATTTGCATATTACCCTTTTATTAAATAGGATAGAGGCCTGTGCATGGGTGGGGGCTGGCTGGTTTGCCCTGAAGGGTGTCCCAGATCAGGGTGGGGGTCCAGCTGGGCTGCCTGGCCAGCCTGGGTGAAAGGCTGGTATCTGTTTACAGGCTGGCAAAGCCCCCCAGCAGGGACCTTCACCCCATGGGGGTGTGGCCAGCCTGGGTGAGGGGCTGAGGAATGTTTACAGGCTGCCCATAGCCCCTTCAGCATGGAGGTTCCTACTGGGGTGCTTGGCTAGCCTGGGTGAGGGACTGATGTCTGTTTGCAGGCTGGTCCAAGCCCCCCAGTGGGAACCCTCACCCCATGGGAGTGTGACCAGCCTGGGTGAGGGGCTGAGGAACGTTTTCAGACTGGCCATAGACCCTTCAGTGTGGGGTCCCTACTGGGGTGCCTGGCCAGCCTGGGTGAGGGGCTGAAGGCCATTTTCAGGCTGGCCAAGCTGCCCAGTGGGGACCCTCACCCCCCAGTGACCCAAGCTCCCTGCCTCTCCTTTTTTCTTTCTTTTTTTTTTCTGGGATTTATTTATCTTCTACAATTGAAACTTTGTAAACTTGAATAGAGTCCAGGTCCGGCCAAGGCAGGTGGAAGCTTGGCTTCCTCCATCACCAGGGGCAACCTAAGCCTCCTGCTTGCTCCAGCTCCATGGCCATGGCTGACAGGAAGCAGGTATCTGGGATTTATTTATCTTTTATAATTGAAACTTTGTAGCCTTGAGCGGAGCTGAGGGCTGGCCAAGGCAGGCGGGAAGCTTGGCTTCCTCCATCACTGGTGGCAACCCAAGCTTCCTGCTCACTCCAGCTCCGTGACGGCCGCCATCTTAGTTGGGTTAATTTTCATACTTGCTCCTGATTGACTGGTGGGTGTGGCTGGTGGTCTTGGCTTGAGCGTAGCAGAGGGATGGTTAATTTGCATGTTTCTCTTTTATTATATAGGATATTATATAAGATTTGGTTTACTCTTCTTCAAAGAATATGTTTAAATTAGAAAATACTAAAGAGAAGACTTTACCCACAGAGTGGAGAGTGAAGAATACAAACTTTTACCAGTATCATAAAGCAACAAAAGAAATAGATGAATTTTTCAAAAATAGGTATGAATTAAAGTAAAAATAAAAGTAGACTCTCAAGTATGATGCCAAAATTAAAAAATATCATGTATATACTCTTTCTCCACCCACTTTTCTTTGTTTTTAAATTATCTATTTAAGGATATTTGGCAACCAGTAGCCGTGGACCTCTGGATTCACATTTAGAGAAGCCTGAGTTCAGATCCTGACTCTGAAAAAAGTAAATAAATTCTCAAAGCCACACTTTAGTTATCTATAAATTAAGAATGAAGGTTATAACTATTCTGTGACAATTAAGATAAGGCATGTCAATTACTTATCAGATAACTGGTCACCCTGGAAGAGTTCATTGAAGTTGGCAATTACGATGCTGTTAGTATTTCCTAGACAGAAAAACATCACTGAAAAAAATACTAGTTTAGAATCAATTAGAACATATGGGTTCTAACACTTATGAGATGAGTGGCATTGGATAAATCAATTTAGTTCTTTGTGTTTCAATTTCCAATTCTATAAAATAGTATATATCTTTGTGTGGGCAGTAAAATCTGTGCTATGCCAGTAAATACAACTATCTGATCTGCAGAATTTGCTGAATTCTCTGGTGTAAGTCCTTCCACCATAGCCAAAGCTACATAGAAGAGTTGGGAAGAGATGTACATGTGCACGTAATTAAATCGTATACTATAGTATTTCACATTATATTACTTTACTTATATACTATTATTCCCCATACAAATTTAATAATTATTTAAAAAATCCTCCAAAGCAAAGATATTAGTGAAATATAGTGTTTTTTTTTAAAAAAAGAATTAGTGAAATTTGAGTACTTATTATTTTTGTTTTTAGTGTAATTTATTTTATGGTAAGTTTTCATAATTTATTTATTTTGTTTAATAATTGTTGTGTTTAGCAAAGCTCAGTAATGACATTTATGACAATTTAATAATTATCTCTGTCCTCCAAGAGGAGCCAACTCTAGTACTGCATGAGAGTTAAATTGGATAAAACTGGCAGAAGCTCTTATACTGATTTCTACATAGATATAGCAGAGTGAAAGGGAGAGGGAGAGAGAGACAGAAACTCAATGATGAGAGAGAATCATCGATCGGCTGCCTCCTGCCGCCCCTTACTGGGCATCCAGCCAGCAGTCCAGGCATGTGCCTTTGGCTGGAATTGAACCTGGGACCCTTCAGTCTGCAGGCTGATGCTCTACCCACTGAGCCAAACCAGTTAGGGCCTGATTTCTTTTTTTTAATAAAGTATTTTATATATAAATATATGTATATATAAAACATTTTATGTTTACTTGTTATCATTGTGACTTACCCTAGTTTCTTTGCTCCCAATATAATGAATTATTGCTGCTGTCTCAGTCAAGTGGGTAAAGTAGATAAGAATACCAAGACAGCCGAAACCGGTTTGGCTCAGTGGATAGAGCGTTGGCCTGCGGACTGGGAGGTCCCGGGTTCAATTCCGGTCAAGGGCATGTGCCTGGGTTGCGGGCATATCCCCAGTGGGAGATGTGCAGGAGGCAGCTGATCGATGTTTCTCTCTCATCGATGTTTCTAACTCTCTATCTCTCTCCCTTCCTCTCTGTAAAAAATCAATAAAATATATTAAGAAAAAAAAAAAAAAGAATACCAAGACAAATAAACAAAAACACAAACCCCATTACTGGACACAACTCAATCTGGAAAACATTCGGTATAATCCATTAGTGCCGTGGTCGGCAAACACGGATCGCGAGCCACATGCGGCTCTTTGGCCCTTAAGTGTGGCTCTTCCACAAAATACCACGTGAGGGCACGCCCATACAGTGCAATTGAAACCTCGTGGCCCATGCTCAGAAGTCGGTATTTTGTGGAAGAGCCAGTATTTTGTGGAAGAGCCACACTCAAGGGGCCAAAGAGCCGCATGTGGCTCGCGAGCCATGGTTTGCTGAGCCACAGTTTGCCGACCGCTGCGGTAGTGTAATCACTCAAAACATATTTCAATGTTGATCGACTCTACTTAGTATTGTCTTTATTAATACTTCTAACTGTATCTTTGAATAGTTAGACATAAGTGCTCTATACAGTATATTATTCATTTTTAGTACCTAATTTTAAATCAGCAATAGAAAATCTTACAGCATTTATATATCAGTCTGAAAAAAATATTTCAATATTTTTCTTCCTAGATTAATGCATTTGCCTAAGCTAGTTAATTTTCTAACTAGCATGATTCAAAATTGGCACCCTGGGGAACAATTGCCACTACCAGGAATTCTCTGAAAAATCAATTAAAGCAAAGTTAAATAAATTAAATGAAAGAAAGCTCCTTCATTGAAACTCTCAAAATACAAACATACTAAAACTTTACCATTTACTCTATATTCAAAATATGTGCAAATATTTCTCCCTAAATACTAATATGTCTTCTTTCAATTGACTCAAAAATATTTATTGAATACTTACCATATTCCAATACTTGTGCTAGGTAATTTTGCATATTACATCATTCTCAACTTGTTAATATTTTACCTAGGCTAGCTATTTACCATATTTTTCTGTGTATAAGACACCCCCATGTATAAGACACCCCCCACTTTTCCAACCCAAAATTAAGAAATCAATATTTTAAACATGTTGCTGGTTTTCCTCTTAAGGCCTTCTTCTTTCAGGGAGCATCTTAAGGAGTTGTTCTTCCTGTTTTCTCCACTGTCAGATCATACTCTCAGTGGGAGGAGGTCCAAATCGTCTCTCTGAAGCTCTCTTTCTATGCTCTTTTGCACAGCTGGTTACATTCAGTTTGAATTTTGCAGAGTAAGACAATCTATTTTTTGAAATCTTTATGGGATCAGAACGCTCTGGTCCTTGTTGCATCTGAGCACTCTCCACCTCCACCTCCAATTATGGCATCAGCTGAGGTAAGAAACACAAAGCCTTGTGATTGGAGGAAGCCTGTTTGACAAGGTATGGGCAGCTATGCACCTGTGCAGTTCCCTCCTAGGCTGACTTCTGTGTATAATACGCCCCTCGATTTTCAGTCTAAAGATTTTAGAAAAAAATAGCATCTTATACATGGAAAAATACGGTAAAACTTTTCATATACTAAACATAGTTTATTAAATAACGTTCACATTTTTACACTTCAGTTATGACTTATGTTCATAAAGGTTTTATATTTTTCTCTGCCCTCTTTACTTACCACTAGTCTGATTTTCTAATGACTTTATGCAAATATCACATTTAAAAATGATATAATTTAAATCAGCAGTAATCATGCTTGGTTGTGTTATACAACATAAAAATGTGAATTTTTAATTTAGTTGAGCTGAAAATTTTAATTATAAGCTGTTAACTCTAAGAAAAAAATATTTTTAATATTACACAGATTAAAGAGAATAAGAATTAGTTAATTGTCTTGCTAACAATTGAAACAATTAGCCTATTATACTACTCATGGCTTAAATTTTGACAAACATACACATAGATGTTATAATGTCTATCTGATTTATATTTGAAAGTGAAATTGGATCTATGGTTTTTCTCTCCAAATTCAGAAAATAAAATTAAAATATCTGTATAAATGGCAAAAACAATCTCAGTGTTTTAAGAAGCCAATTCAATAAGAAAATAATATATTAGGTAAAAATTCAGGTTATTTTTCCAGGTCATTATCACATACAATAAAAGTTTTAGTTCCTCTGACTGACATATAGTAATGCTTAAACAAGAATGTTAATTATTGCCCTGACCGGTTTGCTCAGTGGATAGAGAGTCGGCCTGCAAACTCAAGGGTCCCAGGTTCTATTCTGGTCAAGGGCATGTACCTTGGTTGCGGGCACATCCCCAGTAGGGGGTGTGCAGGAGGCAGCTGATCGATGTTTCTAACTCTCTATTCCTCTCTCTTCCTCTCTGTGAAAAATCAATAAAATATATTTTTAAAAAGAATGTTAATTATTGTAATCATCCATGAATATTTTCAAAATTTTAAGTGTATAATGGAAACTGCAATTGTCTTATATTTTTAGTTTGATAAAACAATCTTTGGAAATGCTTTTGACAAACAAGTACTGTGTTTGTACTTTTAGTATTATATCAACATTGCTTCATGGAGCAGATCTTTTATTTGTAGGTTTTATTATAATAGAACAGAGTGGCTTACAGAGAGGGAATGCATAAATAAATCACAGCTTCCTAAAAAAAATACAAACACCTTCAGAAAATTTCCACTGGCAATGAAACTTGTTTTGAACTACATTTTTATTTCAAAATAAAAATTGCTCAGTAGATAGAGTGTCTGCCTGCGGACTGAAGGGTTCTGGGTTCAATTAAGGTTAAGCCACATGCCCGGATTGCAGGCTAGATCCTGAGTAGGGGCATGCAGGAGGCATCCAATCAATTCTCTCTCCCTCTTCCTCCCTCTCTGAAATCACGCTCAGGGTAGGGCCAATTGGGGGGTTGGGGCGCCGCCCCCTGTCATACTCGAGGCAGGGTCGATGGGGAGGTTGTGGTGCCACCCCTGTCACATACAGAGCTGGCCGGTCAGGGGGTTGGGGTGCTGCCTCATGTCACGCACAGAGCAGGGCCCATCAGGGGGGTTGGGGCTCCGTACCTTGTCACACACAGAGCAGGGCCAATCAGGGGGTTTGGGAGCTCCCCCCTGTCATGCACAGAGCAGGGCCAATCAGGAGGTTGTGATGCCACCCTCAGTCACACTCAGGGTAGGGCCAATTGGGGGGTTGGGGTGCCGCCCCCTGTCACACTCAAGGCATGGTTGATGGGGAGGTTGGGGTGCCACCCCATCACCCACAGAGCAGGGCTGATCAGGGTGTTAGGGCACTACACCCAGTCACACTCAGGGCAGGGCCGATGGGGAGGTTGCGGCTCCACCCTGTTACACACAGAGCAGGGCCCATGGGGGGTTGTGGGGCAGCACCCTGTCACACACAGAGCAGGGCTGATCAGGGGGTTGGGGAGCTCCCTCCTATCAGGCACAGAGCAGGGCCGATCAGGGGGTTGGGGCACCTTCCCCTGTCATGAACAGAGCAGGGCAGATATGGAGGTTGTGGCCTCACCCCCTGTCACACACAGAGCCGCAAGGTGATCAGGAGGTTTGGGCACTGCCCCCTGTCATGCTGCTCCAGGGGCCAGGAGGCCGCTCGGCTCCGCTGATCCCAGTGCCAGGATGCATATTACCCTTTTACTATATAGGATAGAGGCCTAGTGCATGGGTGGGGGCCAGCTGGTTTACCCTGAAGGGTGTCCTGGATCAGGGTGGGGGTCCCCACTGGGGTGCCTGGCCAGTCTGGGTGAGGGGCTGAGGGCTGTTTTAGGCTGGCAGGTGACTGATGCTCCCAACCGCTCCTTTTTCCTTTTTTTTTTTTTTTATTCTTGGATTTATGGCTGTCACTGGAGCTGAGAGCCAGTGAGACCAGCTGCTGAAAGCAGGTTTTCAGCTTTGTTTACTTTCTGTATTTGAAACTTTGTTGCGACTCCAGCTCTGAGATCCGGGCTGACTGAAAACAGGTTTATGGGGTTTTGTTTAGCTTCTATATTTGTAACAACGTTTCTTAGAAGCTCAGAGCCCAGCAGCAGCAGGCGGGGAAAGTTGGAGTCCTCCGTCACTGAAGCAAGCAAGCCTCCTGTTCGTGTCAGTAGCCTGGCTGCTGGCTGCCATCTTGGCTGGCAGTTAATTTGCATATCACCCTGATTAGCCAATGGGAAGGGTAGCGGATGTATGGCTAATTACCATGTTTCTCTTTTATTAAATAGGATGTATGTGTGTGTGTGTGTGTGTGTGTGTGTTCACATACATATAAATAAATATAACTTACTGAGATTCACAATCTTTAAATAACTGGGGAATATAAAAGCAAAAACAAAAAAAGGGGGGAGTGTGAAGTAATAAATTGTAATAGACCCTAAATGTAAAATCATTATTAACCTAGAATAGTTAATTTTACTTTACCATGGTAACAAAAAATGTATATATTAAACACATTTGTAATAATTTACAAAACATTTTAAACACATAATTATTGTTTGTCACTAAAGAAACCATATGCATATACAATGTTAGGTGACTACTTATGCCTCTAAGCAAAAAATGGTGACTTTTCCAAAATCTCAAAGACAGAAACTATCAAATGACCTATTGATGTTACAAAAGACATTTGTTTCAGGAATGTTATATAAATTTCATTAATGGAAGTATTGAAGATCAATTTATTATTTAGTCCATTACTCTAAATTTTAAAATAAATAAACTATTTTAAATTGAGCATTTGGTTTTAGAAAACAGTTATTTTCTTTCTTTTTTAAAATATATTTTTATTGATTTCAGAGAGGAAGGGAGAGGAAGAGAGAGATAAAAACATCAATGATGAGAGCGAATCATTGATTGGCTGCCTCCTGCATACCCCCTACTGGGGATCGAGCCTGCAACCCCAGGCATGTGCCCTTGACTGAAATCAAACCCAGGGAACTTTGGTTCCCAGGCTGACACTCTATCTACTGAGCCAAACCAGCTAGAGCGAAAACACTTATTTTCTATTAAGTATAGGAAAAATGTAAAATAATATATATTACTGAAAAAAATCACCATAGCAATACTGCAATCAGAAAAATTAAAAAAGTTCTAATTTTCATCTATTATCTTTTCTAAAGAAATGCCATTGTATTAATCTCTTTTGATTTAATTTTAATGGAAAATTAGCATTTATAATCATAATTTTAAATCTTATTGTAAATATTCAAAGAATATCTACTGATAATTATTATCTAAGTGAACTCAAAAATAATCATATCTGTTTAAGATATGTTTTGTCCTCCCCACACCCCTTACTTAAGGAATAAAGTAAATTTGTCATTTTATTAATAATACCTGATTTTCAGGAATAGTGATTCACATAATAATAATGATTTCTCTTTGTATGTAATCTTAATGTAACAGCATCCTTAAATAAGGAAAGTTAACATCACAACCCTTTCTTTCATGTGCTGTACATTAAAATGCCATATTATTGGTTAGCCACTATAAATGCACAAGCTACTATAATGATACAACTGGAAGCTTGGTCTTTGAAGAGTCTATCATTAATGACATTAAAAAGTTAAAAACTGATGTTTAGAATTTAATGGCTTCAGAAGATTATTTATGGGATAATTTTCATTGTGATTTCAGAGCTAAAGTTTAATGCACAACTTCATTGTTTTTGAAATTCAGTGAACCCTGTAGTTACCGTATTTTTGTCCTCAAAAAGAAACCATGCATTTCATTTTAACGTATACACAGATATAAGGTTACCAAATATAATAAAATTACATTATTTATGATTCCTGGAAATTCTAGTATAGTATTTTTTTAAATAAAGTATTAGGATTTGAAAGTGATAATCTATACTTTCTTGTCTTTGGGGATATTGTGTAACTTTGAAAAATACTACTGGGTGTAATTGTGAGAAAAAGCATGTAATTAGAAGTTTTAATGAACTAAATTTGAATTCCATTTTTTTCATTCTATATCCTGAGTAAAAGTGATTAAACAGTCTCAATTTCATGAACTGAAACAAAATAAAGACTATATCATTTACCTAAAAGAGGTTTGTGAAGAAACATAAAAGAAGTTTGTGAGGAAACATAAAAGAGCTAGCACAATTGTGTCTGCCATAGATTTGGAGCTCCACATCACGTTTTCTGTTTACATTCCTTATAAATTCAAAATTGCATCTAATTTTAAACTTTGCTGTCATCACATAATTACAAATCTGAAGGAAATGTTTACTTAAATCAGTGGTTTTAAACTTGGTTGATTAGAATGCTCTGGGCCTCTCAAAGTTGGACACTTGTGTTATCGAGATTTTTATCAAAACAACTTCCATTATTCAGGTTCATCTACAAATTATTAACTAATGAAAAATACATTGAAAATGTATTTCTGTGGTAAATTAAAAACTTATAGAATATGATCAGTGTCAGATTGGCTGTCCCATCACATGTGTGTGTTCTACCTGCAATTACAATGATCTTCAAGGTATTTTTTGTAAATACAAGGCAGAATTGAAAAAGAGAAGAACTAAAGTGAGAACTAAATGGAGAAGAAAACACTAGGTATGAGCCAGAAAAGAAATCAAGGAATGAAGAGTAGGCTGTGAACTATGGCATTAAAGAGATTAATAACCAAGAGATAAGGGGTAATCAACATCATCGACAGAGTCTAAGGAGAAATGAGACTGAAGATAGAAAATTGATTTTGACTAGTATATCATTGGAAACCAACATGAATATAACTTTTTTTATTGTTTTTTATAAGGGATTCTACCAAAATTGCTCTGGCTGAGATCCACATGAATCCCCAATGTTCCAAAATAAAATGGACACAATTGTTTTGATAAAAATTCTCAGTAAAGTAGGAATAGAAGGATTATACCTCAACATAATAAAGGCCATATGTGACAAATCTACAACCAAAATAATACTCGATAGGCAAAAACTAAAAGTGTTTCCCTTAAGAACAGGAACCAGACAAAGAGGTCTGCTTTCACTACTCTTATTCAACATAATACTGGAATTCTTAGCCACAGCAATCAGACAAGAAGAAGAGATCAAAGGCATCCAAATTGGAATGGAGAAAGTAAAATTGTCATTATTCACAGATCACATAATATTGTACATAGAAAATCCTAAAGACTCCACCAGGAAACTACTAAACTTAATAAATTAATTCAGCAAGGTAGCAGGATACAAAATCAGCATCCACAAATCAATGGCATTTTTATACACCAATAATGAACTCTTAGAAAGAGAAAGTAAAAAAGCAATGCTATTTACCATTGCAATAATAATAATAATAAAAAAGATACCTAGGAATAAACTTAACCAAGGAGATACTAGTAAAAGACCTATACTTGGAAAACTATAGGACATTGGAAAAAGTAATAGAGAAAGATACCAAGAAATGGAAGTGTATACCATGTTCATGGATTGGAAAAAATGACATAATTAAAATGTCAATACTACCCAAAGCAATCTAAAGATTCAGCGTAAACCCTATTAAAATACTAATGGCATACTTCAGAGAGTTAAAACAAATACTTCAAAAATTTATATGGAATCATAAAAGACCCTAAATAGCTGCAGTAATTTTGAGAAAGAAGAACGAAGTGGGAGGGATCACAATACAAGATATCAAACTATACTACAAAGCCATTATAACCAAAATAGCCTGGTACTGGCACAAAAATAGGCATATAGACCAATGGATCAGAACAGAGGCCCAGGAAATTGACCCACACCATTGCGGTCAATTAATAGTTGACAAAGGAGGCAAGAACATACAATGGAGTAAAGACAGGCTCTTCAACAAAATGGTGCTGGGTAAACTGGACAGACGCATGCAAAAAGATGAAATTAGATCACCAAATTATACCATACAAAAGAATAAACTCAAGGTGAATTAAAGACTTAAATGTAAGACATAAAACTATAAAAATTTTACAAGAAAACATAGGCAGTAAAATCTCAGACATTTTATGCAGCAATAGCTTACAGATACATCTCCTAGGCCAAAGGAAACTAAGGTCAAAATAAACAAATGGGACTACATCAAAATAAAAAGCTCCTGCACAGCAAAAGAAACTACCATCAAATTGAAAAGGAAACCCACTTAATGGGAAAACATATTTGCCAAAATATATAAAGTACTCATACAGCTCAACAAAAAGAAGACAATCCAATTTTTAAAAATGGGCAGAAGACCTGAATAGACATTTCTCCAAAGAGGACATACAAATGTCCAAGAGACATATAAAAAATGCTCAATGTCACTAATCATCAGAGAAATGCAAATTAAAACCACAATGAGATATCACCTCTTACCTGTTAGAATGGCTATCATCAACAAATCAACAAATGACAAGTGCTGGTGAGGATGTCGAGAAAAGGAACATAGTCCACTATTGGTCAGAATACAGATTGGCACAGCCATTATAGAAAACAGTATGGAGTTTCCTCAAAAAAACTAAAACTGGAACTTTTGTTTGACCCAGTGATCCCACTTCTGGGAATATATCCTAAAACCCCCCAAACACCAATCCAAAATAATATATGCACCCCTATGTTCATAGCAGTGTTATTTACAATAGCTAAGATTTGGAAACAGCTCAAGTGCCCATCAGTAGATGAATGGATAAAAAAGCTGTGGGACATTTACACTATAGAATATTATGCAGCTAGGAGAAAGAGGGATATCTTACCCTTTGGGAGAGCATGGATGGACATGGAAAATATTATGCTAAGTGAAATAAGCCAAACTGAGAAAGACAAATATCACATGACCTCACTTATTTGAGGGATCTAATGAACCAAATGAATTGACTAACAAAATAAGACCAGAAGCAGGGAGATATGGAACAGGCTGACATACCTATATGTGGGGTTAGAGGATGAGAAGAGATAAACCAAAGAATTTATATACTTATATACATAGCCCATGGACATGGCAATAGGGTAGTGAAGACCTTTGGCAGGGGAGGGGGGGCTGGCTGGGAGAAAGGGGAAAAGGGGGGGGAATGGAAATTATCTGTAATACTAACAACAATAAAAATACATTAAAAATGAAATGGAAATTTTTAAATTTTTTTCGACTATAAACCAGATTGGGATTGTTGTTAATATTTTCTGTAGAAAAGTATCTTCCCTTGGCTTGATTTACAATAACGTTTTCATTTTCTTAACTCTGGCTATACATAAGTCTGTTGCAGACAGCTTCCTGAATTGACCATACACTGTGTAATTATTCTATGCTTGGTCTTAAGCCCTATTCTCATGTCACTTTCAATCTATTGATGCAAAATATTCATGTCTATAGTTAACTGATTAACTGTAACCAAATGAATTCCAAATGTTTATCCGTATCCCAGAATTT
This sequence comes from Myotis daubentonii, assembly GCF_963259705.1. NCBI lineage: Eukaryota > Metazoa > Chordata > Mammalia > Chiroptera > Vespertilionidae > Myotis > Myotis daubentonii. Next base: position 108,957,325 of record NC_081842.1, read on the forward strand.
ACTTTTGAGCTTCAAGCCTATAAATCCAGCTACTTACTCAACAGCTCTACCTACTTGTATCCACACTACTTTTAACTCATGGTGTCTTCTAGAATCTTTCATCAAAATCAAACAAACATAAATTTCCAATTTCAGGGACAGATACACCATCTGTCCAGTTCCTTAATCCAAAAACTGAAGAATCAAATCATATCCAATCCATCACGAAATCCTGGCAGTTTTAGTTTCCAAATGTGTCTCCAAACATCCACTCTCCCTACCTCTAAATTTATTCAGTGTACTATGGGAAGGATTATTTGTTGGAGATCCAAAACTTGTCACATAATATCTTCCACTTTCAGCACCTTGTCATCCCTATCTTAAAGGTTTTAATTATTCTTAGTATAATAACTGCAATATTTAATACAGTATACAAACTCAGAATAATCGTTTTTTCTCCTTTACCTGTCTATAGCCCCTACAAAGATTAGGGCAATAGCTATTCAGGGTCATGAGTCAAGTGAAAGTTATTTCAAGATAGAGAATGAGTCTACATGCTTAAATATAGGGAGACAAGGCCTAGTAGAGAGAAACAGATTAAAATTATCTTTTAAAAAAAATACTATTGAAAAAAATACGACCTCAGAAGTAGAAGTGAATAGGTAAAGCTTACCTGTCTAAAAGAGAAAAGACATAACTTGTTAATAAAGGTAAAAGAGAGTTAAATTTAAACATGAATATAGCCTTCATAATGTTCAATTAACTTATTATATCAGTTGTGACTGATTATAGTTTATGTGACTATAAGACATTAAACTTCATTATTAGACAAGAGGAAGGTCTTGTTTTATTTTTTTTAATATTGGGCTTCAATTTAGAATATTGTATCATGTTTTGAAAATGTATTTAAATACAATGAATTATTTTTTATTTTCTATATTCTAAAATATCTATGTTTCTTAATTTGCATTTTCAATGTCAAAATTACCATGTGTGATTTGGTATAAAATATATTTATTTTTAGTTTCCCAGAAAATTTTCTCTGAGTTTTGAAAATAGTACAATGCTAATGGACAATTTTTAGTTGACTATACCATAAAGCAAGTCTACCCTAAAATGATGAAAATTTCACTGTTGAAGATTCAAAAGAAGTTGTTGAGGCTTGAAGGCAATGCTAGCCTTTTAGCAGATGTACATGCCTGTGAGTATATAAGTATCTCTTCATATCACTTTATTACCCTAAAGTGTCACTGTGTAAACTACTTCCTAGGAGGAAGCCAAGCACTTTTAGGAGTTGAAAAAATCTTTTAAGCAACTAAAATCTATTTCATTTTACTGAAAGACTGAATAGCCTATGATCTGGAAGAATCTTATTCAGTAAGAAATACTTTTTTTTTTCTGTATAATTTTACCTAATATATGACAGTAAAATATTGGAATTGAGTTTTATATGCATATTTGAACATAAGACCCCCATAAAACTATTTGTAAGGAGAATAATTTTGAGAAGGTGTTTGTTTATTTTAATAATAATTCCAGCCATTATAAAAAGTTAAGAATTATCTTTTGAAATAAAATTCAAAGTAAGACCACTGGTTACATATGAAATCCTCTGGACATCGTCATCATAAATTCATTTGTGCAGATAAAATGTGATTTTTCTAGATTCTTTATGAACTTTTTTGTTTTCCTATTACAAGTGGAAAACTTACAGTGGTTTGGGAAAAATAAATCATTTATAGGTGTCAACTATTTATCATAAGAGAAGGTTACTTTAAATAGAAGTTGCATAAATGTTTTTAGGTTTAGCAGCCTTATTTGAATAAAGTTATAAATGTTAAGCGGGATAGAATTATGAACACAGACATTTAGCATATATATACTTTGTGAAGACAAGGGGCATGACCAAAGTTGAAATATGTATATCTTCTTTTTTGAACAGCAGAAACAAAACAGAGGTGAATTGCTGGCAGCAAAAGTCCTTGACTGGATTTGCTTTATAGGAACAAGGAAAGTGGGCTTCCAGACACATAGTAGAAGAAGTTAGACTTGTATTATGAAAATCAACCATCTGGGATATTCTCGATACAAGGGAACCTATTATAAATATGTGGTCCAAGAAAACCTAGCTATTTTAACAATGGACTTTTAAAACAACACCAGCAGATCTTGGATACAAAATCACCATAAATATAAAAGAAAAGGACTTGTATAACTTTCTAACAGATGACAGTACTCATCAGCAAAATATTGCAACCAGGTTTAAGAAAATACTAGAGGCCTGGTGCACAAAAATTTGTGCACTTGGGAGGGTCCCTCGGCCTGGCCTGTGCCCTCTCGTGGCCTGGGACCCCTCGGGGAATGACCACCTGCTGGCTTAGTCCCACTACCCGGAGGATTGGGCCTAAGCTGGCAGTCAGACACCCCTCCGGCAGCCCGGGAGCCCTCGGAGGATGTCCACTTGCCAGTGGGGAGCAGGCCTAGCTGCAGTCGGACATCCTTAGCACTGCTGAGGAGGCAGGAGAGGCTCCCACCACCACCGCTGTACTGGCAGCCTTCAACCTGGCTTGTGGCTGAGCAGAGCACTCCTGTGGGAGCACACTGACCACCAGGGAGCAGCTCCTGCATTGAGCATCTGCCCCCTGGTGGTCAGTGTGTGTCAAAGTGACCAGTGATTCCCAGTTGCTCTGCTGTTAGGGTCAATTTGCATATTACCCTTTTATTATATAATAGAGAGGCCTGGTGCATGGGTGGGGGCCGGCTGGTTTGCCCTGAAGAGTGTCCTGGATCAGGGTGGGGGTCCCACTGGGGTGCCTGGCCAGCCTGGGTGAGGGGCTGAGGGCCGTTTTCACTGGCCACACCCCCTTCAGGGTGGGGGTCCCCACTGGAGTACCTGGCCAGCCTGGGTGAGGGGCAAGGGCCGTTTGCAGGCTGGCCACACCCCCTTCAGAGAGGGGTTCCTGCTGGGGTGCCTGGCCAGCCTGGGTGAGGGTCTGATGGCTATTTCCAGGCTAGCCAAGCCCCCCCAGCTAGGACCCTCACCCCATGAGGGTGTGGTCAGCCTGGCTGAGGGGCTGATGGTTGTTTCTAAGCTGGCCACAGCCTCTTCAGGGTGGGGGTCCCCCCTGGGGTGCCTGACCAGCCTGGGTGAGGGGCTGATGGCTATTTGCAGGCTAGCCACGGCCCCTTCAGGGAGGGGGTACCCGCTAGGGTGTCTGGCCAGCCTGGGTGGGGGGCCAAGGGCCATTTTCAGGCTGGCCACACCCCCTTCAGGATGGGAGTCCCTGCTGGGGTGCCTGGTCAGCCCAGGTGAGGAGCTGTTGGCTATTCGCTGGTTGGCCACAACCTCTTCAGTTTAGGCGTCCCGCTGGAGTGCCTGGCCAGTCTGGGTGATGGTCTGATGGATATTTGCAGGCTGGCCAAGGCCCCCAGTGCGGACCCTCAACCCATGAGGGTGTGGCAAGCCTGGGTGAGGGGCTGACAGCTGTTTGCAGGCTGGCCAATTCCCCTTCAGGGTAGGGGGTCCCTGCTGGGGATCCTGGCCAGCCTGGGTGAGGGGCTGATGGCTGTTTGAAGGTTGGCCACAGCCTCTTCAGGGTGGGGGTTCCCGTTGGGGTGCCTGGCCAGACTGGGTGAGGGGCTGATGGCTGTTTGTAGGCAGACCACAGCCTCTTCAGGGTGGGGGTCCCACTGGGGTGCCTGACCATCTTGGGTGAGGGGCTGAGGGTCGTTTTCAGGCTGGCCAAAGCCCCTTCAGGGTGGGGGTCCCTGCTGGGGTGCCTGGCCAGCCCAGATGAGGGTCTGATGGCTGTTTGATGGCTGGCCACAGCCCCTTCAGCTTAGGGGTCTCTGCTGGTGTGCCTGGCCAGCCTGGATGAGGGGCTGATGGCTGTTTGTAGGCTGGCCACAGCCCCAGCCACCCAAGCTCCCAGTGAGGCTTGCTGGAAGCAGGTATCTGGGATTCATTTAGCTTCTATAATTGAAACTGTGTTGCCTTTTGCAGAGGCCACAGCCGGCCAGGGCAGTCAGGAAGCTTGGCTTCCTCCATTGCCGGGGCAACCAAGCTTCCTTCTTGCCCCAGCTCCATGGCTGCCGGCCACTATCTTGGTAGGGTTAATTTGCATATAGTCAGTCTGATTGGCTGGTGGGCGTGGCTTGGGCATAGCGAAGGTACGGTCAATTAGGATCTTTGTCTTTTATTAGTGTAGATGAGCAATAAATTAACCAATTTTGTAAAATAAGCAATTACCTCTTCTAAGGAAGAATGCAATGTAGAAATACAAAAATTCAGGGAGGAAATAGAAACACAGTAAAATAAAATAAAACAAAATCATAAAATTAAGTAAAATAAAATAAAGTCTTCCAGAATTACCAAAAGAAGAGGAAAATAGTACTAAAGAAAAAAAATAATAGGGAAAAACAAGCCCAGCTAGTGTGGTTCAGTGGTTGAGTGATTATACATGAAAGAAGAGGTCCCCAGTTTGATTCCTGGTCAGGGCACATGCTCAGTTTGTGGGCTCAATCCAAAGTAAGAGACATGCAGGGGCAACCAATCAATGTCTCTCATCAATGGTTCTATCTATCTTTCACTCTTCCTCTCTCTCAAATCAATCCTATCTAATAAAGTGCTAATATGCAAATTGACCATCAGTCCAACACACAAGATGGCTACCCCCATGTGGCCACAAGATGGCTGCCAAAAGATGGCCGGCAGGGGAGGGCAATTGTGGGCGATCAGGCCAGCAGAAGAGTGCAGTTGGGAGGGACCAGTCTGAAAGGGAGGGCAATTGGGGGTGATCAGGCCTGCAGGGGAGGACAGTTGGGGGGAATCAGGCCCACAGGGGAGGGCAGTTGGGGGGAACCAGGCCTGCAGGGGAGGGCCCTTGGGGGGGAACCAGGCATGCAGGGGAGGGCAGTTTGCGGGGACCGGGCCTGCAGAGGAGGGCAGTTGGGGTAATTGGCCTGCAGGGGAGGGCAGTTGGGGGTGACCAGGCCAGCAGGGGAGCAGTTAGGCATCAATCAGGCTGTCAGGGGAGTGGTTAGGGGCAATCAGGCAGGCAGGCAGCAGTTTGGAGCCAGCAGTCCTGGATTGTGAGCGGGGTTCCAGATTGGAGAGGGTGCAGGCCGGGCTGAAGGACAGCTTCCCCCCACCCCCTCCCAGGCATGAATTTTGTGCACCAGGCCTCTAGTAGAAAGATATTTTTAAAATAGGAATAAAACAAAATAATATTATATATAATACTAGGAGCCCAGTGCACGAAATTCGTGCACTGGGGTGGGGTAAGGGGGGAAAGGGGCCCCTCAGTCTGGCCTTCACCCTCTCCAATCTGAGACCCCTCAGGGAATGTGCAACTGCCTGTTTGTGTCCACAATTTTAACAGATAACAGCTCCATTGTTGTTTCTTTCTTATGCTTAAAACCATTGGAATTAGTAGGTATTCAAAGTGTGTATACATTTTGGGGGGACACCCTGTATATCTCTAGTCAGTGGTGAAAGAAACCAACAGCAGATTTGGAACCCCCAGACAGGGAGCCTCGCTCACTCCCCACATGTCTCCCCACTTCACTTTCCACCTTTGTGGGCAGCAGGAGAATCAATGTTTTCTCTCATTAATTCAGAAAAGCACGTCCTGTCACCCACTGCCCGGCAGGAGTGCGCTAGGCCCCAAGCAAGCGAGGCTCAGTCAGGGCAGCCTTCGCTCATGGGTGCTGGCACCCAAAGTGCACATTCCTCCTCTACAGTCACCCCAACTATCCCACTGTTTCACTGAGAGGACGGAATTCCTCTCTGCCTCTCAGTTCTTGATCTTGAACACTGACCGAAGGCACCTCAGTGAGGGCCGCCCATGCCCACCAGGTGTGTCTGTCTGCACCTGCTCCTGCCTCAGCTCCTGCATTAACCCCCCAGAGGGGATCTCGTAGCTGCACTGGCCTCTGTGGGAACAGGGCATCACCACTCCGCCCTCTCACAGGCGCCCACCCTCAGCACCCAGAACACCCAGACACTCTCCAAAGGACGTGAGCGCATCAGAGGGAATGTGTGCACATCCTGTGGGGGTGTTAGCCATGCCGGGTTGATGGAAGTGTGGTGAAGAGGCGGGGGGAACTTGTGCACGCCTTGGTTTGCAACTGTTGCAGGTGTGGGAGGGTGACAGTGTGCTGGGGGATGCTCGTACACCAGGGGGGGATGTGCACACCAGAGGCCTCTGGCTTTGCAGATCCGCAAACCCCCGAGTGCGGCCAGGAGGATGTCAGTCTGGCCCGCCATGGTGGCTGTCCCTACGATCCTGCACCTTCTGGGCCAGGAGGTGGATCTTGTGCAGCCACTCCTGGGCGCTGATGGCCTGCAGGCGCTACTTCAGCTCAGCCTGTAGGCTCCAGCTGGCGCGCTAACAGCTGTCACCACCACCATGTGGGGAGTACAGGCCGCCCTCCGCTGGCCTGCCTCCCCTGTCCAGAGGCTCTCTGTGCTGCTCACCTGCCCAGAGTGACTGGGGCTGTGTGGAAGCCAGGCGTCCTGCCCTGCCCAACCCCAGCCGATCCACCCCTGTGTGAGCAGCTGCCCAGCTGGGAAGGGTCACGGATCTGGGTCCCGGGACCTCAGACAGCCTCAAGCACTGCCCCCCGCCCAGCAGGGTCACAGATCCGAGTCCCGGTACCGCGGACAGCCTCAAGCACTGTCCCTCGCCTGCCAGGTCACAGATCTTGGTCCCAGACCGCGGACAGCCTCAAGCACTGACCCAGCAGAGTCACAGATCTGGGTTCGGGACAACAGACAGCCTCCTGTGGTGCCCCCCACCTGGCAGGTCACAGATCCGGGTTCAGGACAATGGACAGCCTCCTGTGGTGCCCCCCCCACCTGGCAGGTCACAGATCCGGGTTCAGGACAATGGACAGTCTCCCGCGGTGCCCCTGTCCGCCAGGTCATGGATCCAGGTCCCGGACTGCAGATAGCCTCAAGCCCTGCCCCCAGCCCGGCAGGGTCACAGATCTGGGTCCCGGACTGCGGACAGCCTTGCCCGCTGCCACCCACCTTCAGTATGCAAATTAGCTGCCATCTTGTTGCTTTAGAGTGGGGGTCCCCACTGGGGTGCCTGGCCAGCCTGGATGAGGGGTTGATGGTTGTTTGCAGCTGGTCACACCCTCTTCAGGGTGGGGGGTCCCCACTGGGGTGCCTGGCCAGTCTGGGTGAGGGGATGAGGGCTGTTTTCAGGCTGGCAGGCAACTGAAGCACCCAACCTCTCCTTTTTTTCTTATTTTTTTTAATTCTGGGATTTATTTACCTTCTATTGCTGTCACTGGAGCTGAGAGCCGGCTTTAGCTCTGAGGCCTGGCTGCAGCTCTGAGACCTTGTCTGCTGAAAGCAGGGATCTGGGTTTGTTTGGGTTCTATAATTGTAACACTGTTGTGATCCTGCTGGCTGAAGCCCAGCTGGCCGAAAGACGGTTTCTGGAGTTTGTTTAGGTTCTATAATTGCAACATATTTGCTTAGAGTTGCAGCTCAGAGGCCAGCAGTGGCAGACGGGGAACCTTGGCTTCCTCCTTCACTGGAGCAATCAAGCCTCCTGTTCGCTTCAGCTGCCTGGCTGCCAGCCGCCATCTTGGTTGGCAGTTAATTTGCATATTGCCCTGATTAGCCAATGGGAAGCATGTCAGAGGTATGGTTAATTACCATGTTTGTTTATTATTAGATAGGATAGCAAGATACATGGAAAAATATAAGGTAACCATAATTAAATAGGAATTCAATATGAGCTAAAAAGTCTTAGAAAAAATGATGGTTATAGAAGAGAGGCAAAATAAATTAATATCATACATAAATGAAGGTTGAAAATAATCCAGAATATTAAAACAAAAGAAACATTTAAATATATGATTTAAGAAAACTTTCCTAAAATAAAAGACTTGAGTTAGCATATTGAAATGCCATAAACATTCATGTAAGCATCTGTCAGTAGCTTCTCTACAAATATATATTTATTTGATTATAAAAATAAAGAAACCTAGAATATAAATGAAAGCCCACAAAAAATAATTCTCCATAAATCCACCAGAGATGTTAATAATTATCAATATGTGTTCAATCTGTTTCAATTTTTTGGTACTTAACTAAGAATACAATGTGTTACATAATTTAATATTATATATGATAAAATAAAATTTACAATAAAAATATATTTTAAGAAAAAAGATTATATGTTAATAATTATACTTTAGAAGTTTAAGTTGGAAAACACTTTAATGAACATGGTAGAAAAAATTAAACAAAATTCTGTAAAATGAAGAATTCATCATTTTTTTATATATCTTTCCAGGTCTTTACACAAATGAAAATGTATCACAAAGTTTGGACACTTTTTTTCATTAGTAATTAATTTATTTAAAGACCCTCAAAGGGTCAAATATCAGCAATACAGATCTTCTTTATTCTTTCAGATGGCCACCTTGTATCACATTGAAAGGTGGTACTACAATTTATTTGTGTATGCTGTTAGCTTACTTTTGACCTATAAGCTTTTCTGACAATACTATGGATATTCTTTCACATAAATCTTAACATATGTGCTGGTATTTTTGTAAGATAAATACCTAGAAATGAAATTGTAGGATGAAATTATAGATACATTTAATTTTTTACAGCTCTTACCATATAGTTCTCCAAATATGTTACTGTTTTCTGTATCCTAGAAAATTAAATGAAGCCATTTTTTGCATTTTTTCACCTTAACCAGATTTGTACACTACCATTTTTTTAAAAAATTTCCTACCAATATGATAGGTGAAAGAGTGGCATTTCACTGTTATTTTTACTAGAGTTTTAGAATCATAAGGTTGGGAATCCTTACTGACAACTTTCATTTCTTTATCGGAATTTGATTGACCATTTCTCATTTTACTGTTAGGTGTTGATTGTTTTTGTATGTTGATGTTGCACATTTCCACTTCTGCAGGAAATATATATATATTTTTAATTTTACTGTAGTGAAAATGACTTTGGGAATTAATTAGAAAGACTTTCTTCCTCTATAATTTTATTTTTGCATAATTTCCGTTGAATGTAAACTCTTTTACTAAAAATAGGGTATAATATTCCACTGTATCAATGCATCATAACTTGTTTTGACTATCCCTTATCACTAGTTGTTTCATTTGGTTCCTTATTTTAAAAAAATTCTAGGCAGTATTAGTGAGAATATCCATATATTTTGCATACACTATTTTAGCCGTATTGGTTTCTTTATGGTAGATAATTGTGTACTGTAATTACAGGATCAAACACCATTTTATGTTTAATGTTTTATATCTGTAACCTACCAGATGGCCCTACATGAACATTTTAATAATGTACATTCCCATGAGAATGTATGAAAGGTGTAATTTCTTTTTTTTTTTAATATATTCTATCGACTTTTTACAGAGCAGGAGAGGGATAGAGAGTTAGAAACATCGATGAGAGAGAAACATCAATCAGCTGCCTCCTGCACACCCCCCACTGGGGATGTGCCCGCAACCAAGGTACATGCCCTTGACCGCAATTGAAGCTGTGACCCTTCAGTCCGCAGGCTGACGCTCTATCCACTAAGCCAAACAGGTCAGGGGGAGAGGTGTCATTTCTTAGCACTATTACCAACACTGAGTGTTGTTAGCTTTAAATATATTTTCCAAATGTAAAGGTTTATGTACAAACTTATCTCAGAACAAACATTAATTATATTATTTATTCCAAGTCCTTTGTATCTTTTATTCTAGACTTCTTTCCAGTACTTTTTACTGAAAACTCAGGTGCTTTCTGTTGCACTCAGACAAAAGATTAACCCCAATAAAGAGATACCATTAGGGCAAAAAGTAGAAAAATTTCACAAAAGGAAATTCATGTTGCTACTTTTTCATGTAAAGGGATTACTCTTTTCCTGCCACATAATTATATATTTCTTTTCTCACACCGAGCAGATTTTTGTATTGAGATAAAAATATCAACTCAATTACATTATGTCTGCTCCCACAGACCATTTAAACTTCTATTGTATTCTGTTCTCACTTGTCTGGGGGAAAGATGGACTACATATGCGAGGCTGAATAAGGCTCAGACTTCTTATCATTTCTTTGCCGGGTGGAGGAGGGCAATTTGTTTTTTCTCCACTGAATCCCTTCCTTCCATGTACTGTGGAGTTCCAGGCAGACAGACTGGAGATTTGCAAGTCCTCCAAAGACTGCAGTTGTAAAGCCACTTTTGCAAGATCAGACCTTTGCTAATTATACTATTAACATCTATTAACTTTTTCATTCATCGCCAATTTTCATTCATTTCTTAAAGCTAATATGAGTTGCAACTTAAAAAAAATAATGCTAAATAGGCCAAAGGCAAGCAATCTGGAAACCCAAATGGTCTATTCCCCTCTTGATACATATCTCTCATTAGACACATTCACAGAGGAGGGGAAAAATTCCCTCCAAAGAGCTGGCACTGCAAATTATTATTTTTATAAATTATATTTGTTCTAGGGTTATTGAATATACTGTGTGTGTGTGTTTTTAACTTAAAGTGAGAGTTTGGGGATAATTGACTTGGTAAGCAGTCTCACTGGAGAATTTGAAGTGAGGGAAAGCATGGTGAAGAGGAAATAATAAGGGGAGGAAAGTACTAGCTCTTGAAAAGTAACCTGGGACAAACCAAATGAATTTTTATTAAATACGGTCTTTGTTAAATTTGCTCTGGGTACAGCCAGCAGAGATTCCAAAAATATTTGGATATTTAAGAAAATAATTGCTTCCCTTAAATAATTCTCCTGCCTAGTGTGTTATTTATCTTCTATTTACAATTATCATATCAAAATGTTAGCTAAAATAAAATAAATGTATCCTAATTTGATACCAAGAAGACTGAACTTTTATTTCCTTATTTATTAGTTTGGTAAGAATTTATTGACATGTCTATTTCCTAGTTAGGAAAATCAGAACCCTCACCTACCTAACTGCACTAATTACTGGGACTTCTGACCCCAGGTGTTTCCATTATTCAAAATTGCACTTGTGCTTCTACTTTGTAGAACTTGCTTGTAATCATTGTCAGAAGCCTCATTAGCAGGATTCTAATTTATTACAGAACTAGAGGCCTGGTGCACAAAATTCGCTTAGGGGTGCGGTCCTTAGGCCTGGCCAGTGATGGAAGTACCAGTGTCTGGCATGGAAGGGCAGGTCTCAGCTGACCTCTGGGCCCTGGGCAGCACCTGGGGTCCCAGGCCCCCATATGCCCCCCTCCTCCTGAGTCATGACGCCCGAGTCCCTATGCAGAGATGCAGTGAGCGTGGTTGGACACCACAGGCCGAGGCACAGCATGGGCCTCTGGGCTGCCCAGCAGTGCTGCACCGAAGCAGGGTGGGCAGCACACTCTCTCCCAGCTGGCCTCGCAGACCGGCTCCTGTGTGAACCTACAGGGAGCTCGACCAGCCCCTGTAGTCTCTTTGGCTGCAGCCTGGCTCACCCAGAAGAGGCCGCACGGGTTTGGGGCAGGCTCCTGTAGGGGACACAGCACCTGAGCATGGGGGCTACCCTGGAGTATGAGCCCTGGCAACCCAGGGGAAGGTAGCAGGGGGAGTGAGACCCAGCTCAGCAGACACCCTACATTCTCACCACACTTCTGTCCCTAATGCCCCTGCCCCCAGGTAGCCAACGAGAGGTCGCATCCTCACACCCAGGCACCACTGGAGGTTGGCCGCCGCCCCCTGGTGGTCAGCGCACATCATAGCAAGTGGAAGAACTCCTGGTCTCCTGGTAGAACACCTGGTCGAATGACCACCTGAGGGGACAATTTGCATATTAGGCTTTTATTACATAAGAGGGCTAAGGTTGAAGGGAGTAAATAGAGTGGTCTAGGAGTTAATAAACTCTCCTTCATATTCAGGTAAATACCAATTAGGTTGAGATGATAAACATGCTTACTGTCCTTAAAGCAATATGAAGTACATAGGCAATGATATATGTGTGCCAGCTATACAGGTGTGGCACCCATTTATGAGACTTTGTCTCTTCTGAATCACCAACTGCACGCCACTGTACACCACTGGTAATGTTCTTGGTAATGTTTTAGATTTGGGAGCTGAGATAATGCATGTAAACAGAAGTGATTTATCCTCACCTACAATGACCTTAGCCCTCAGGACTTGGCTCACAGAGTTGCTTTTCATTCAACAATCAATCACTTTCAGATTTTATGGAGCTGGGGAGGAGCCTGCTATGGGATCACTCTAATGATCACTCAAAGGCTCAGTACCTCCATGTGGCAGTTTTTGAAGAGCCTTCTGCCCCATATTTTTACTTTCCTCTTATTACTTAAAAAAAAAATGTGCTTTAAGAAAGAGGAGAGAAAAATAGAAATAAAATATACTTTTATGGTAAATACAAGTCTTAGAATTGCAAACACAATTAAGTCACTGCTTTTATTACACAACTAGAGGCCCAGTGCACAAAATTCGTGCAAGGGTAGGGTCCCTAGCAGCTGGACGGCCAGGCCCACCCCCTGATTGAACTCCCAGTCAAACTCCCAGTTGAGGGGACATTGCATATTAGGCTTTTAATATATACTAGGGGCCTGGTGCATGAAATTTGTGCACTGGTGGGGGGGGTTCCTCAGTCCAGCCTGCCCCCTCTCACAGACTGGGAGCCCTCAGGTGATGTCCTACTGATGTCCTACTTAGGCCACTGGAAGCAGGCCTAAGCCGCAGTCTGGTCTTTCTCTGTGGGAGGCGACCTGGCTGATCAGGGGAAGGTGCCAGCCCCATCACCCTGCTGCTGCAGCCACTGCCAGCCACCGCAGCCACCAAGGTATTTTCATCAACACGGACTCCAGTCCCTTCACCATAAAAAAGTGGCAACTTTCTTTAGGCATTTTCAAGATGTGTCTTTCATAGGATGTGACATTTCTTTCTTTTTTTTAATCCTCACTTGAGGATATGTTTCTATTGATTTTTAGAGAATATGGAAGAGAGGAAAAGACAGAGAGAAACATCAATGTGAGAGGGACACTCTGATTGGTTGCCTCCTGCATGAGCCCTGACTGGGGCCCCGGCCAGGGAGAAGCCTGCAACCTAGGTACATGCCCTTGATCAGAATTGAACCTGGACCCTGCGGTGGGCAGGAAGGCTCTATCCACTGAGCCAAACTGGCTAAGGCAGGATATGACATTTCTTAGCCCTCCAGCAGCAGACCTTCATTTTTTCCTCCAGGAGTGAGGTGGACAAACCCTAGATCACCTTTTTGAATTCTTGTTCCCCAAATTACCAAGAATATTACCAGTGGCGTACAGGGAGCTTAGCCAATGAGCTGTCAGAAAAGGTGTTTCCCCTGTAGCTTACCAGCAGAGGCAGGACTGCTGGCAAGCCTAGGCTGGCACACCCACTCTCTCCGGGCCTGCTCATGCCTCCAATGCTAATTGGGCAGGGCCCCCCAGCTCCGATCAAGCCTCTGCCACAGCTTGGGCAGGACTCCCTACACTGCCCCCGCTCCGATCAAGCCTCTGCCACAGCTTGGGCAGGGCCCCTCAGCTCCGATCAAGCCTCTGCCGCGGCTTGGGCAGGGCCCCTCAGCTCCGATCAAGCCTCTGCCGCGGCTTGGGCAGGGCCCTTTGGCTCCAATCAAGCCTCTACTGGGGCTTGGGCAGGGCCCCCCTGGCTCTGATCAAGCCTCTGAGCAGCTTGGGCAGGGCCCCCCACTCCTCTCTGGTCCTGCTCAAGCCTCTGTTGCACCCCCCATGGCGCCAAGGCCAGTAGGCCAGGAGTGACCAGGGATGTTCTGGGACCGAGGCTGCTCAGGGCCTACACTGAGGCCTGCAGGCTCTGAGCTGCCTGGGTCCCTAGGCCACTGGGCACCTGCATATGCAAATTAACCCGCCATTTTCCCCAGTTAATTTGCATACTCACTCCTGATTGGCTGGTGGGCATGGCTCATGGGTGTGGCTTGTCAGCGTAGCAGAGGTATGGTCAATTTGCATGTTTCTCTTTTATTAGATAGGATGATAAAATAGAGTTCATGAGCTGTGACCAAGAAGTTGTCTCGTGGTACATGGGAATGAATTTGTGGGATGGGAGTTGGCTCCTCTGTCTCAAAAGGAATCCTTATACCTCCTTGTCAGGGTGCAAGTTGGTATCTCACTTTGGAGAACAATTTGGTCATATCTGATATTACAAAGATGCACATATCTTCATCCCCAACATGCCAGACAGTGCTGTGCAGGGAAGTACCAGTGTTGGTCAGAAGTCAGTAGAGAGAAGAAAAAGAAGAGTGTGGCCCAGAGCCTTTATTGGGGGAGAGGTGGTAGAGAGGAGGGTAGGAACCCTGAGTAAGTTTAGGATTGATAATTTGGGGGAGGGTGCTCTGGGATATAATGGTGGTCCCCGTTGTCCAGCACCAAACCCTGGGGTGATTTAGAGTAGGGAGAATATTGACTTGGTGTGTGTAAGTTTGATAAAGGATATGGTTGAGGATGTGGCTTCTGGATTGGTGGTTTGAATATCAAACATGCACTCACAGGGGAGTCATTTGCTATATCTGGGAATTAGCTCATCCTGGGAGAGGCAGACTTTCTAGAATCAAGGTCCCAAATGCCAGAGTATTAAGAATAGAGAAAATATAGTCAATACAGTGGCATGTACAAATAATTAATTATTACTCAGCCTTAAAAAAGAAGGAAATTCTGGCACAGGCTACAAAATGGATAAACCTTGGAGACATTATGCTAGGTAAAATAAAAGACACAAAAGAACAAATACTGCACGATTCCATTTATATGAAGTCTTAGAGCAGTCAAATCCATAGAGACAGAAAATAGGATGGTGGGTGCCAGGGGCTGGGGAAGTGAAGACTGGGGAGTTATTGTTTAATGGGGATAGAGTTTCTGTTAAGGATAATGAAAATGTTCTGGCGATGGATGGTGGTGATGTTTACACAATAATGTGAATGTATCTAATTCCACTAAATGGTAAAAATTGTAAATTTAATGTTCTGTATATTTTACCACAATTAAAAAAAAACATTAATTGTTAAAAGTAAAATAAAAATAAAATAGAGGTCATGATTAAGCTTACTTAAATATATTACTTATCAAAATATAGCATTTGAAATATGACTACATACAGCAAATCCAGTAAAGGCAAACACTTATTCGGTGCCCCAACACTAGGATTATGGAGTGTGAGAGTAAAGTAAGGGAAAACAAAGCTTAGAATAATAAATATGTCAGTTACAACACAAGTGTTCTTTAGCAACCAATCAATTTCTAGTCTAGCCTGTCATTGCTACCTTTTACCACTATTCCTCATTTTGGTTGTAATAACTTTAAGTTGGTATCCTACCTGACTTTTGTATTTTCTTCAGTGTTACTGCCTTTATTTTTTAATGTCTGTAACTTGAGAAAAACATGTAGTGCTGCCAGAGTGGTGAGCCATCCCTAAGAAGAGGACAGCAAATTGGACTTCCTCTTGGAGATTCAGGGAAGAAGCTCTTACTCATCCCAGTTGAGTCAGAGTTCCTCAGGTGACATACCATGTACACACTAAGTAGATGTGAAGATTGTGGTAAAGTGAACTATATTTGTAGCAAAATCTATATAACCTTAATCTTCAATTAGAGATTAAAAAAAACTCACAAGTTGGAATTGACCAAACAAACAAACATCCATAAGGCACTGGACACAGTTTCACTACTGAGTTCATTCCAACATTTAAGAATCAAAAGGTTTTATTTTTAAAAACTCTTTGAGAGTTCTTTTCATGCATTAAAACTTCATCATTTGTTTTCAAAGATAAACTGATAACATTTAAGGAGGATATTTCAAAAACATATATTGCTAAATTGCATATGAATAAACATAAAAAATTAAGTGAAATAATAACAAGTGTGAAGGCATTACCATTAAAGGGCAAAATACCCCACTATTATAGCTATTATTATGTAACTAGAGACCCAATGCATAAAATTATTGCAAGGGCTTGGCCCCCCACTGCCACGGCAGGGGCCCTCGGCCTCAGCCCCCACCCGCTGTGGCTTTTATTATTATAGATGTTTTCTAAAGGTTCTATCTAATAAAATTATTTATTATAAACAAAGTATATATACAAATATTAAGAATGAAGAGTAACACTTTTTATTGACAACAATTTGATTCTTGCCCAGGAAAGCAAAGTTGACCTCCTGAAAAATTATTGTTCAGTAAAATGGCCAGGAACTAAAGAAATAATTTGAATTCACCAATGTATTAACATTGTTTCAACATCTAGTTGAGCTTTGTAAAAAAAAAAATGCAAGGGTGATTCAATTATAGAAAATTTATATTATTCATAATTTTAATGTATTTACCATCTTGAAAAGACAGAAAAAAACATTTCATATAAACATTTGAATTAGATTATTTTTATAGACTTTGTTTTTAGAGAAGTTTTACATTCACAGAATGAACTTAAAATGAAAGTACAGAATTTTCATATACTCCCTGCCCACACAAATTGATAGCCTCCCTTGCTATCATCATCCCTACCAGAGTAGTATGTTTATTACAATTGATGAAGCTACATTATCATCCACAGTTTATGTTAGGTTCATTCCTTGAGCAGTAAATTCCATAGGTTTGGGCAAATATATAATGGCATGTGTCCACCACTCTGGTATCATACAAGATAGTTTCAACTGCCCTAAAAATTATATCTGCTATCCATCCCTCTCAGTCTCCTAACCCATGGAAATATTTAACACCTGATATTTTTACTTTCTTCATAGTTTTACCACTTCCAGAATGTTATACAGTTGGAACCATACTAGTACAGTACACAGATTTTCAGGTTGTCTTCTTTCATTTATTAATCTGCATTTAAGTTTCCTCCAGAGGGAGTAATGTCAGCAAGATGGTAGAATAGAAGGTCTCTCACTTATATGCCTTCGCAACAACAATAATTTGTCAGCCATTTATAGAAAAAGTGTCTTTGTTGGAGCTTTGGGATCCAGGTAGAAAACTGAAACTCAATATAGTCCAAGTCCAAGGAGTGCCCTTTTGGGAAGGCAGGCCTGTGCCCATGTGGCTGAGTTGGTGACTGTGGTCCCAGATACACACCAGGAAATAGCTCCATCCCCTGCTGGCTTCCGTTGCGGCCCCATTTGGTCTTGATCCTGCTACTAGCACCATAGGCCTCTGGCCCCAGGAAGAGTCATGCCTAATCATGCCTTGGGCAATAGACCCACAGTTTTTGGCCCAGGTTATGGACCATGAAATGATTCTGTGACACAGTTCCAGCCCCACTCACTTGTGATCTGGAAGCCCATGGAGGCAGCTCGCCAAACTCAGTCTTACCGAGTTGGTTCTGAGTTGGTCCTGAAATTGGACTCCAGTACCTCCAGCCACAGATCATGAATAGTTCTGCCTGCCAACTTTGGTCTGACAGCAGATCCTGAAATGGCTCTGTGACTCAGCTCCAGCCCCTCTCAGATATGTCTATGAGTAGTCCTGCCTACCTAGGGATCTTTTGGGAGACATGTGTGCCACTGTTCATCCTGAAGCATCCCTGGGGCTTGTTTAAGCCTTTCTCAGCCATTGTCCAGGTCCAGTTTCTTCCCGCCTAAGGATCCATCTAGTGATTTGGCAAGAGACATACTGTCCACACAACTGATAAGAGACACTCTGTGTACCCAACTGCAGGCCCTGAGTCAGACTCTTGTCCCCAAACCAGTCCTTCTGAGTAAGGTCCCAGATAAACTTTCAGACAGGATTCATGTATGCCTGAGGCCCTGGTTACAAGCCCACCAATAGCACACTCCACTGCAAACTACATGATCTTTAATTCCAAACACGAATATATTTTCTCTATGTCATGTCATTCTCTCAGAAAAAAGTTACAAGGATGTAAATTTTGATTTAATAAAGATGATAATTTTGAACTATTAAAACTGGCTAAAAAAAAACACAGAATATTTGCACTGACATAAGTTGTAACTTTAAAAGAGTTGAAATTAAAATGTGTCAAAGTGCTTGTTCATTTTGGGGCTTCTAATTTTGATGAGTCTAGTTACCTTTAGAAACTTCAGGATTGGAGACACAAAACGTTTTTCCTACAAAGATGGTGATAGTTGTGATGGTAGAAGTAGTGGAGTGTTACCATTCAGCATGTTAACTGATCATTTTTGTGTCTTCCTAGTTTTGTAATATTGCAATCATGGTTGACAGAGTCAGTGTGGTATAGTGAACACCAGAGAGATTCACTCATTACTTCAGTGATCCTCGACAAAACCACTTAATTTTTCATAAATTTATTTATTAATTTGTATAACAGTGGAAATGCTACCTTACCTACAAATTACAGAATACTTAGATGGTGCATAATATTAAGGAGAAAAAAAATAAAAGGACTAGAAAGAAATAAACAGAACACTCATTACTCTCAGATTAAATAATTTTTACATAAAAAGTCCAAAATAATATACATATAATGATTTAAATTAATAAGATAACTTAGCAATATTAAGAGAAAAAGAACAATGCATAAAAATAAATTCCCATTTAAAAGCAATAAAAATACAATAGTTTTAAAAAATAACATTTGCCTAAATATATCAAATAGTTAATACATTTAATAAATATGTTAAAAATGCAGAGCATTGTAAAACATTAAATAAAATTAAAGACACAAATGAAGAGATATACCTCATTCATGAATCAAAAGACTCAACATTGTAGAGATATCAATTTTTCCTAACTCTATATAAAAGCCAAGTGACCTGAACTATGGAATGACCAGAACAACCGGAACAACCAGTGGCTATGATGTGCACTGCAGCCCTGATTGGGGGAGGGGCCAGCCAGCCAACCTCCCACATCCCCTACCCCCCCGCCAGTCGGCCCGATCAGCCCCCATTGGGGCAGGCTGGCGGGACCCCACCTGTGCACAAAGTCATGCATCAAGCCTCTAGACTATATAATAAAAGCCTAAGAGACCCTTATGGCAGAACTACCAGAACAACGAGTCACTATGATGCACACTGACCACCAGGGGACAGACGCTCAATGCAGGAGTGGCACCTTGGTGGTCAGTGCACTCCCACAGGGGGAGTGCCGCCCAGCCAGAACCTGGGCTCATGGTTGGCAAGCACAGCTGCCACAGCAGGAGACTCTCCCAACTCTGCGGCAGCACTACTGAGCATTGGCAGCAGGCACAGAGGGCCGGGATGAGCAAGAGCGGTGCAGCGCCCGGCCCTGATTCGGCAACTACTACATCCTTTGGGGGATGTCCGACTACCAGTTAGGCCCGATTCTGCAGGGATCAGGACTAAGCCAGCAGTCGGACATCCCCCAATGGATCCTGGACTGTGAGAGGGATGTCCAACTGCCAGCTTAGGCCTGATTCTGGTGCCATTCTCTGTAGAAGCCATTTAGTCTGAACAACTCAGTGACTCAGGGAAGCACAGGGAACTCAGGGTGAGCCTGCTTCTGCACTTGACTCACCCACTTGATGGTGTTCGCAGGACAGACCATGATGGTTCAGCCCATGCACGTGCAGCACATGAAGCTCAAGCAGCAGGCCGTGAAACAGCAGAAGGAAAACAGACAAACATCACAACTAGACTCTGAGATGACTGAGATGTTGGAATTATCAGATTGAAAAGGTAAAATAACTATGATTAAAATGCTAAGGGCTATTATGGAAAAAGTGTGCATCATTTATTCCATATAATAGCCATTTATATGCTACAATCCATTATATGGAAGAACATATAGAAAATGTAAACAGAGAGATGAAAACTCTTAGAAAAAATAACAAGGAAATGCCCCAAATTAGAAACACTGTAACAGAAATGCAGAATGCTTTTGATGAGTCCATCAATAGGCTATACACAGGCAAGGTAAGAATCAGTGAGCTTGAAGAAATGTCAATGGAATTTCTAAGATCAAATTATTAAGAGAAAAAAGAAGGAAAGATAAAACAGACTATCCAAACTCTGTAGAACAATTACAGAAGATGTAACCTATACCCAATATGAATACCAGAAGGAGAAGAAAAAGAGAGAGAGAGAGAAAGGAAGGAAGGAAGGAAGGAAGGAAGGAAGGAAGGAAGGAAGGAAGGAAGGAAGGAAGGAAGGGAGGGAGGGAGGAAGGAAGGAAAGAAGGAAGGGAAGGAGGAAGGAAGGAAGGAAGGAAAATGTTTGAAATAATAATGGCTGAGAATTTCTCAAAATTAATAATGGACATCAAGCTACTTACCAAAAAACTCATAGAACACTAAGCAGAATAAATACTAAAAACAAACAACTACACCAGGCATATTTTATTCAAACTGAACAAAAAGACAAAGAAAATCTGGAAAGAATCAGATGAAAAAATCATCTTACTTGTAGAGAAACAATGTTAAGACTTACATCAGATTGCTCTTCAGAAACAATGCAAAAAAAAGAGTGAAAGCAAAAATTAGTGTTCAAAGAAAAAGAAACACTAACCTAGAATTTCATATCCAGCTAAAATTATCTTTCAAAATTAATGAAGAAATAAACACTTTCTTAGACAAACAGAAATTGAGGAAATTTGCTGCCAGTAAATGTAACTTGACAGAATGTTAAAGTTCTTCTGAGGAAAAAATAATAATATAGGTTAGAAAATTGGATCTCCATAAAGAAAGAGCATCAGTGAAAGAATAAATGAAGATAAATAAAATCTTGTTATTATTATTATTATTTTATCTTTAATTTCTTTATTGGTTAAGGTATTACAAGTGTGTCCTCATCCCCCCCCATTAACCCCCAAGCCCCGCCCCCACTCATGCTCTCATCCCCCTGCTGTCCATGCATTATGATAAGTGAAATAAGCCAGTCAGAGAAAGATAAATACCACATGATCTCACTCATTTGTGGAATATAGAGAACAACATAGACTGAGGAACAGGGACAGATCCAAAGACACAATAACAGCGATCAGACTATCAATCCCCAGAGGGAAAGTAGGGGAGGGTGGGGGTAAGGGGAAGAGATCAACCAAAGGATTTGTATGCGTGCATATAAGCCAAACCAATGGACTTGTTATTATTATTCTTAATTGGTCTAATAGATAACAATATTTCCAAAGTAACAATACCAATAAAATATTCATCTTACAAATAAGTGAAATAATGGCAGCAATGTTATAAGGAATGAGACTAAATACGCTGCTATTGGGTCATTGTAGTACCCATGAAGCAGTATACTGTTATTGAAAGATGAACTTGGATTAATTGTAAATGTACATATGAACTCTAGGGCAATCACTAAAAATGTTTTTTTAAGTATATTTTATATACTGTAAGTATCAAGAGAATAATTGATATGATAGGAGAGGAGAGAAATAAAACAAACTTCAGTGTTTAAAAATTTGAAATCATACATTCTCTAACCACAATGGGATTAAACTAAAAATCATTAACAGAAAGATAACAGGGGGGGAAAAAAACACTTGGGAACTAAATAAAACAATTCTAAATAATCCATGGATTGAAGTAAAGATTTCAAGGTAAATATAAAAGATACATTAAAATGAATGAAAATAAAAGTTTGTGGGATACAGCTAAAGCAGTCCTGAGAAGAAATTTAAAGCATTCAATGCATATATTGATAAAAGAGGAAAGAACTCATATCAATAAGGTTAGCTTCCATCACAAGAACCTAGAAAAAAATCAAAAGAGAAAAAATAATAAAGATAAAATAGAAACATTTAAATTAAAACAGGAAAACGAATAATATCAATAAAACAAAAGACTATTGTTTTTTTTCTTAAAGATCAATAAGATGACAAACTTCTGGCAAGACTGACAGAAAAAAAGGGATATACAGATTACTAACATTGGGAATGAAACAGGAGCTAACTGTTCAGATTCTGTAGATGACAACAAGATAATGAAGGGATACAACACATAAATTTGATAATCCAGACTAAATGAAACACTTTCTCAAAAAATATAGGCTTTCACAGTTCACCCAATCTACACTAATAAAAGAGAAACATGGTAATTGGCGTACAACCGCTACCCTTTTCATTGGCTAATCAGCAAGATATGCAAATTAACTGTCAGCCAAGATGGCGGCCGGCAGCCAGGCAGCTTGAAACTAACATGAGGCTTGGTTGCCTCAGTGATGGAGGAAACCAACGTTCCCCGCCTGCGGCTGCAGGCCTCTGAGCGGGCAGTTTAAGAAACTCTGTAACAAATACCGCTGGACTTCAGCCAGCAGATTCACAACATTGTAAGCAAAGGCCAGAAAGCTACTTTCAGCCAGAGGCCTAAGAGCTGGAGCCAAGCCTCAAGGTAAAGCTGGCCCAGAATAAAAAAAAAGAAAAAGAAAAAAAGGAGCGGTTGGGAACTTCAGTCATCCCCAGCCTGAAAACAGCCCTCAGCCCCTCACCCAGACTGGCCAGGCACCCCAGTGGGGACCCTCACCCTGAAGGGTGTGTGACCAGCTGCAAACAGCCATCATCCCCTCATCCAGGCTGGCCAGGCACCCCAGTGGGGACCCCCACCCTGATCCAGGACACCCTTCAGGGCAAACCAGAAAAAAAGGGATATACAACAGTGCACCAGGCCTCTAACCTATATAGTAAAAGGGTAATATGCCTCCCAGCACTGGGATCAGCGGAGCCGTGAGGCCTCCCAGCACCGGGATAAGCGTGACAGGGGGCAGCACCCAAACCCCCTCATCACCCTGCGGCTCTGTGTGTGACAGGGGGCGGGGCCACAACCTCCCTATCCGCCCTGCTCTGTTCATGACAGGGGAAGGCGCCCCAACCCCCTGATCAGCCCTGCTCTGTGCCTGATAGGGGGGAGCTCCCCAACCCCCCCACCCACGGGCCCTGCTCTGTGTGTGACGGGGTAGAGCCATTACCTCCCCATCGGCCCTGCCCTGAGTGTGAGAGTGGCGGCGCCCCAACCCCCTGATCAGCCCTGCTCTGTGGGTGATAGAGGGCGGTGCCCCAACCCCCTGATGGGCCCTGCTCTGTGTGTGACAGGGGGCAGCGCCCCAACCCCCTGATTGGCCCTGCACTGTGTGTGACAGGGGGTGGCACCACAACCTCCCCATCGACCCTGCCTTGAGTGTGACAAGGGACGGTGCCTCAACCCCCCAGTCGGCCCTACCCTGAGCGTGACTGAGGGTGGCATCACAACCTCCCAATCTCCCTGCTCTGTGCATGACAGGGGGTGGCGCCCCAACTCCCCAATCGGCCCTGCTCTGAGCCCGACCAGGGGCTGCACCTAGGGATTGGACCTGCCCTCTGCCACCCGGGAGCAGGCCTAAGCCAGCAGGTCGTTATCTCCCGAGGGGTCCCAGAATGCGAGAGGGCACAGGCCGGGCTGAGGGACGCCCCCTCTCCCCCGAGTGCACAAATTTTTGTGCACCGGGCCTCTAGTATGGAATAATATAACTAGCCCTATGATTTTTTATAAAATTGAACTCAAAATTTTAAATTCTCCAAAGAAGAAATTTCCTGGCCCAGATTCTATCAAATGTTGAACAAGAACTATTTGTACACAATCTCTTCCAGAAAATACAATTAATTGTTTTAACCCTCCCCCAAGGAGTGAGGATATTTTTCCCATTGATTTTAAGACAGTGGAAGGGAGGGGAGAGGGGAAGAGAGAGAGGAGAGGGAGTGACAGAGAGAAAAACATCTATGTGAGAGACACATAGATTGGTTTCCTCTCACATGTGCCCCAATCGGTGCCGGGGATCGAACCTACAACCCAGATATCTGCCCATGACCAGACACTCATAACCCTCTGTTGTGGAGGTTGAATCTCTAACCATTGGGAATACCTGGCCCAGGCTTCCCAAATAATTTTATGAAACTAATGCTGCTCTGATACCAAACCAGTACAAAAAAGCAAAAATTAAAAATTCTAAAGAGTAGTATTCTCGATTAATATAAGCATAATCGTATATAATAAAGAGGTAATATGCAAATTAACCCTCACACCCTCATAAGATGGCTGCCTATGACTAGGCCGGCAGAGGGGTTAGTGAGGGATGATCAAATGACTGTACAGTAGGCTGCATGGGGCAACCAGGCAGTGGGGGGGCCATGAGGGGTGACCAGGCTGGCAGAGGGGGCAGTTGGGGGCAACCAGGCTGGCAGGGGGACAGTAAGAGGCAAGCAGACTGGCAGGGGAGGGAGTTAGGGGCAACCAGGCTGGCAAGGGGGGTGCAGTTGGGGGTGACCAAGCCTGCAGGGGGGGCAGTTGGGGTCAATTAGGCTGGCAGGGGGCCAAGTGAGGGGTGACTAGGCTGGCAGGGGGGCAGTTGGGGGCATCCAGGCTGGCAGAGGAGGGCAGTTGGGAGTAACCAGGTCAGCAGAGGGTGTAGTAAGGGGTGACCAGGCCGGCATGCAGAAGCACTGATGGGCAATCAGGCTGGCAGGAGACGCCGTTAGGGGTGACCAAACAGGCAGGCAGGTGAGCGATTAGGAGCCAGCAGTCCCGGATTGTGAGAGGGATGTCTGACTATGGGTTTAGGCCCCCTGGGATCGGGCCTAAACAGGCAGTCAGACATCCCCTGAAGGGTCCCAGATTGAAGAGGGTGCAGGCTGGGCTGAGGGGACCCCCTCCCATGCATGAATTTCGTGCACTGGGCCTCTGGTAGTCTTATAAAATAGCATTTAGCAATATTTATAAAGAATTATGCACCACCCTGACCAGTTTGGCTCAGTGGATAGAGCATAGGCCTGTGGACTGAGGGGTCCCGGGTTTGATTCTGGTCAAGGGCATGTACCTTGGTTGTGGGCACATCCCCAGTGGGAGGTGTGCAGGAGGCAGCTGATCGATGTTTCTCTCTTATCGATGTTTCAAACTCTATCCCTCTCCCTTCCTCTCTGTAAAAAATAAATACAATATATTTCAAAAAAAAAAAGAATTATGCACCATTACCAAGTGGGATTTATTATAGGTATGCAAGGCTGGTTCAACATTAAAAACAAAACAAAACAAAAATCAATCACTGTAATTCACCATATTAAAATGCTAAAAAAATCACATGATAATATCAATTGATACATTAAAAAGTACTTGATAAAATTCAAAACCCAATCATGATAAAAACTCTAAGAAAAATAAGAATAAAGGGAACTTCTTCAATTCGATAAAGAACATCTACAAAAAAAACCAAAAACCTACAGCTAACATATCTAAAGGTGAAAGTCTAAATTTTTCTCCACTATAATTGGGAATTAGGCAAAAATGTACAATCTCATCACTCTTATTATGGTACTAGAAGTTCCAGCCAGCGTAATAGTGAAAGGAAAGGAAATAACAAATATATAGATTATAAAGGAAGAAATAAAATTATCCTGACTTGTAGAGGACATGATTATCTCAGCAGGAACATGGCCCTGTTGAAACCTTGGTTTCAGGCTTCTAGCCTCCAGAACTGTGAGAGAGTAAATTTCTGTTTTCGTAAGGCTCCCAGTTTGTAGTACTTTGTAGCCCCAGGAAACTGATACATACCCATCAAATAGTCCTTTAATAAAATATAGGATAAATTATGTGTTCATGTTAAGGCCCTTATTTTAAAATGTATTAGAATATTATTATCAACAAATATAGGATAAATTTACTTTGGGAAAATAATAGTATCTAAGTAAAACATTCTGTCCCATTCTTATTTGGGAAATTTTTATATACTGTTATGCTTATATAACTAATCTCAAATTATTTGTATGCAGCTTCATAGATAATTAGCTTTATGAATATCATTTTGTGGGAGAGACCTATAGGTCTCTTTATAAAGTTGAAAAAACACAATAAAATGATTCTGAGGTAATTTGTGAGTCTATATAAAGTTAGTATCATTAAAACTTTATTAAGTGCCACTGGTTATCCAGGCACTATAAGCTGGTACTTTCACGTATGACATCTCATTTAAATTTAAATTATTTATTTTTCAAAGTATTTGAGGTTCAAGAAGTATGAAGGCTGTCCCCAAACACTGTAATAAGGGGCAGTTGCCTAAATTCAAAATTGGGTGTTCTCAGCTCTAATCCAACACTTCTATTTTACTATGTAAATGCACCTTATTTGTTTGGTCAATTAATTAAAATAGTTAAAATATTTCATTAAATAAATATTAACTGGACCTTATGATAAACACATGTATTTTTCTTTAAATCATTTGTAAATATTTTCATAAGTCTTCTCAAATTCTTTTTTTAAAATTTTTATTTAACTTTTAATTACAGCTGATATTCAAAATTATTTTGTATTAGTTTCTGGTGGCAAACTTCATGGCTGTTAAACAATCATATACCCACCTGGTACCATACATAGTTGTTACAATATTATTGATATACTAGAGGCCCGGTGCATGAAATTAATGCACTGGGGGGGGAAGGGGAGGGGTAGGGTGTCCTTCATGCCAGCCTGCATCCTCTCCAATCTGGGACCCTTCAGGGGATGTCTGACTGTTGGTTTAGGCCCGATCCCTGACCAGCAGTCGGACATTGTTCTCACAATCCAGGACTGCTGGCACCCAACCGCTCACCTGCCTGATTGCCCCTAACAGCTTCTGCCTGCCAGCCGTATCACCCCCTAAACACTTCCCTGCCAGCCTGACTGACACCTAACTGCTTCCCTGTCAGCCCGATTGCCCCCAACTAACCTCCCCTGCCGGCCCGATCTCCTCCAACTGCTCTCCCCTGCTGGCCTGGTTGCCCCCAACTGCCCTCTCCTGCCAGCCATCTTTGTGGTGGACATCTTGTGCCCACATTGGAGTGGCCATCTTGTGTGAGGACGTGGCTTTCAATTTGCATATTACCTCTTTATTATATAGGACTAGAGGCCCGGTGCTTGAAAATTTGTGCACTGGGGGGATCCCTCAGCCCAACCTGCCCCTTCTCACAGTCTGGGAGCCCTCAGGGGATGTCCTAGCTGTCCCCCCGACCCGCCCCCCGCCAGCTTGGTTGCCCCACGCAGCCTGCAGTTTAGTCGTTTGGTCATCCTTCACTAACCCCCTGCCGGCCTGATTGTAGGCAGCCATTTGTGAGGGCATGAGGGTTAATTTGCATATTACCTCTTTATTATATAGGAATCTAACAGGTATGAAGTGACATCTCATTGTAATTTTTATTTACATTTCCCTGATGATTAGTGAAGTTGAGCACCTTATTATGTACATGTTGGTCATTTGTATGTCTCTGGGGATATTTATTCAATTTCTCTGCCCACTATTTAATCAGATTCTTAGGGGATATTGTTTTATTGGAATTTTTTTCTTACTATTGATTTGTATGACTTCATCATATATATTGGATATTAATCACATATAATTTTCAAATATTTTCTCTCATTCTGTAGGTTGGTTTTTCATTTGCCAATTTTTTCTGTTGCTTTACAGAAACTTTTTAGTTTGATGCAGTCACACATTAATTTTTGCTTTTGTTTTTTGTGTTTTCGGTGCCAGATTAAAACAAACAAACAAAAAACTGTGGCCAAGATAAATGTAAAGGAGCTTTTTCTCTATATTTTTTCAATTTCGGGTCTTATGTTTACTCATTTAATTGATTTCAAGCCAATTTGTTTGTTTGTTGTAAGATAGGAGTTCGATTTCATTCTTTTGCAAGTTGTTATCCAGTTTTTCAAAATCACATATTTAAAAGGCAATCTTTTCCCAACTGAATATTCTCAGCTCACTAGTGGACCATAAATACTAGGGTTTATTTCTGGGTTCTCAATTCTGTAGTGGTATACCATAGGTGGTATGCTTTTGTTCCCCTTTTGTCTATCTTTTCTGAATCTACCATAAGTTTTGCTTTGTGGTTGCCATGAAGCTTATATAATACATTTTGTGGATAAAGCAACTTAACTTCAATCGCATAAAAATTGTACTCTATCTTCTCCCTGCTTTTATGCTTTTGCTGTCACAATTTACATGTTTTTATATTATGTATCCAATAACAAATTATTGTAGCTATAATGATTTTAATACTTTTGTCCTTTAAGCTTTATACTAGTGTTAAGTGGTTAACACATAACCATGTTACAGTATTCTGAATTTAACTATATACTTACCTTTACCAGTGTATTGCATATTTTCATATGTTTTCATGGTACTAATTAGCATCCTCTTGTTTCAGCTTGAAGAACTTCTTTCGACATTTCTTGTAAGGTAGGTCTAGTTGTGATGAACTCAGAATTTGTTAGGAATTGTTTTTCTAACTTTCATTTCTGAAAGACACATTCGTTGGATAAAGTTTTCTTGGTTGGCATTTTCTTTCTTTTGTGGGGTTCACAAAATTGACAACTGTGTGGTCCATGGCAACGCTGAAGTGGATCCATAGTGGCTGCAAGTGTTTTTGGGATCCTCATTGGTACCTCCAGATCCATCAGTCCGTGAAGAGAGCAGGCAGCATTGGTGGCTTGAGCTGGTGTGCACACACTCAGCTATGCAAACCAGCTATAAATGCTACTGTAGTGACAGGGGCCAGTTGCAGAACCAAAGGTAGTGGTGGGAGCCAGAAGGCATCAAGGATCAGGGCTGTGAGTGAAATGGCACCTGTGGGGGCTCTTGCTGTCAGTGTGCACTGCTGTGGTTGCTAGAGTTCATCATGGTTGCATGGTGGTAGAGGCTAGTGATGTGGGTTGTGTCAGGGTTGTGTAAGTGCATAGCTGGAGGGGCTAGATGCATGTGAATACAGTGGTGCAGGCCAATAACAGAAGACAGAGCCTCATCCTGGCCAGTGAGCAGTTGTGGGGGTCTTAACTTTCATGTTTCCTCCATGGCTTCACAGTCTGCCTGCCAGGTATGCACATGGAGTCTGGGGATGCATGTCAAGCTAATGGTGTGCAAATGCATGGTTAGGGTTCACGCTGACAACTTCTACTTGCACAGCCATAGAAGCCTGGGTTGGCTGTCAGTGTGGTTCCTAGGAGTTAGGGTAAAAATCTACAGGTGTCCATGGTGGCTGTGCTAGCCCCTGGATATTTTAGTGGTGAAAGTTTCTTGGTTTATCTACAGAACAATTCACTGGTAACTGATAGCTCATGCTGCCTGGCTGCTTCTGCTTTTCTTCCTTGTTCCTGGACATCTAGTCTCAGCTTTGCCAATCCAGGTGGAGTAAAACTGAGTGGGACCTTTGTGGATTGTCCTTAAAGGCTGGGGAAGCTGGTCACTCATCCACTTTCCTTTCATAGAGGGGGATTCTATAATGGGTAGTTCCTTGCTGCTGCAAAACAGTGCAGGCTTGGTAGATGTGGTGATGCAGGCAAAACAAAGATCTTCCTTCCCTGTTTATACAGTTAGTCTCCAGATTCCACTGTGTAGCAAAAATTTCTTAAGTGAATTCCAGAGCTGTCCTAGAGCTATTTTTGCTTGTGGATAACTGTCTAATTGTTTATCTTTGTGGGAGAAACAGAGACTGGGGTCTCCTATGCTGCCATTTTGGTAAAGTTATCACTCTAATTACTTCAAATAAATCTTCATTTGAAAGACAGTTTTGAAGCATTGTGGTGGTCCAAAGCTGAGACAGATGCAGATCTAATCTGTAACACAAATTTGGTAGAAACTATAATCTAAATATACAAATACTATAATGTAATGTAGACATTGGTGTGGTACTGGTAAATTAAAGTGGGAATTCTTAGAAGTAATAATAATTTTCTGACAACTTACTCTGTTCTAGACATTGAGCTAATTACCGTATCGTCTCTATCAGCTTTGCTTCCATTGCAAAGATGAAGTGACTGAAGCTTAGGCAAGTGAAGTGATTTGTCATTGGTAACATCCAATCTAATAAAAGAGTGATATACGAATTGACCATAACTCTAGCACACAAGATGGCTGCCCCCATGTGGACACAAGATGGCCAGCAGGGGAGAACAGTTGTGGGCGACCAGGCCAGCAGGGGAGAGCAGTTAGGGGTGACCGGGCTGGTAAGGGAGAGAAGTTAGGGGAGACCATGCCGGCAGGGGAGGGCACTTTGAAGCAATCGGGTGGGCAGGGGAGTAGTTAGGCATCGATCAGGCTAGCAGGGGGGTGGTTAGGGGTGATCCAGGCTGGCAGGCAGGAGAGTGGTTGGAAGCCCGCAGTCCTCGATTGTGAGAGGGATGTCCGACTGCCCATTTAGGCCCAATCCTAGTGGGATTGAGGCAGTCGGACATCCCTTGAAAGGTCCCAGATTGGAGAGGGTGCAGTCTGGGCTGAGGGACACACACCCTTCCTCCCCTCCCCATGCACGAATTTCGTGCACTGTGCCTCTAGTTTCTAATAATGCTAGAAGGAGGATTTAAACTCAGAATTTCCTGAATTTAGAATTTATGCTTTGAATAACACCTTTGCTGCTTTTTCTTGTAAGAAGAGTTCTCTGATTCCCCTGGTTTTAGGATATGACTTTATATACTGATTATTTGTATAGATGGGTGTAAGTTAAAAATTACAGTATTGGGTAATATTTTTATTTACCATACTGTCATTCTAAGTGTATAGTGGGTGAAATGAATTTTTTTCACAGTTTTGGATACTTTCTTATTATCAATAGATCTCAATATATTTTGAAAGTTTCTCTATTCCTTCTAAAATGCAATAAATATGCAATTTTTCATAAATGTATTCCTGTGTTGTTATTGTGTTCAACCTTTAGTCAACATTTAGTCAACATTTATTCAATTTCCATATCACTTATTGACCAAATATCCCTTAGGTTCACATCTTCTACAGTCTTTCAGAGCATTCAAATATATATATATAACTAGTGCCAAGTAATGAAGGATTGTAAGGACAATCATGATAAGAACATCCCATTGATGGTAACCTAAAGTTTCCTAGCACTTTTTCTTCCATTACCCAGACTTTCAGCTCCAATTTTTCATTCTATCTCCAACCTCATCATTTAAACAAGTGTCAAACCATCCAAACCACTTGCCTACAGCTTGAGCCATATCTGGTTCTCTATAGAATGAATGCTGAGGAGCATGGATTTCAAAGGACAACTCCACTGGTCTTCATCCTCCATTGTTTGAGACAGATACAAACAGTGCTAGAAGGAAGATATGGTTTCCATTTTCCATTCTAATTATTATAGGTTTGATCATGAGTGACTAGAGACTGGGATCCATTTTCTTCACACTTTCTGTTGCTACGATGTAAAGAATGAATAAAGGCATAAGACATTTTCGTTTAGAAAAAGATTGCATGAGCAAAATGTTGAGGTGGGAAAGCTTAGAGAAAATAACAGTGATGCCATTGTAATAATCTGGATATTATTTAACAGCAAAGGAGTGAAAGGAGATACCAGATAATATAAGCATGCCATTTATATAGCTTTGCCAAAAGCTGCACTTTCTCTAAGTCTATTCCCTGCTGATTGATGGGAGAAGGGACTGGGACGGGACAAAGGCAGTTTAGACACATGCCCAGTAAGGTCTAAATGACATGGGAAGATGCTTGACAGTCAAGCACACCTTGAAACAGGTAATTGGCCAGGATGCAAGTATGAGAAATCTGAATATTTAAACTGCCAAACAACCAAGTTCTCGCTCTTCTTTCTCACCCCACACCCACCCCAGGCTTTTCTTGCTTTCCTGCTACAGAAGGCTGTGCTTCCCTGTGCCCACATGTTTCACAGACATGTGGGACGATACATATGGACTAATAGACTTTAGTCTGGCCTGAATGCTGAACTAAACCCGCTGCTGCAACATGGAATGGGAACTCTGGACACTGCCCTGTATCTGGCTCTGCTGGAACCCCAGCTGCACCCTTTCCAAGACTGGCTTAAGGGGCAAGAAACTTTGGAACCACACCAATAAAATCTTCCACATCCAATTCTCCCATGGAGGCTTCTGAAAATCCTTATTTCAGTGTTAACCCAAGAACCTCCACCTCATTCCCAAGTTTGTCTGGAAAATCTGGCCCATTAATTTCTCCAGTAACACCAAGAAGAGCTTTCCTTTCTGTTCTCCAGGAAATGAAATATTTGCAATCTAATTCAGGAGGATAAAGGGAATTTTAAAAATAATTACACATCAAATATTAAGGTGATTATTCTTTTATTATTTATAAGTTTTTATAAAGCAGAAGGATTATCCATTTAGTATAACTTAAGTAAAAACTACCTAACATTATGCTTTATGTATTTAACATTCTTAATAAATTCTTGAGGAGAAGATGAATGAGTGATGAAAAGAAAAATTTATGATCAATATGGAGTTATTTTCCTTTTTTCTAAATTTAAATTCTTTATTGCTTAAAGTATTACATAAATCTTCTTTTTTCCCACCCGTTGACCACTCCCCGGCTGCTGCCCCCAACCCCCAGCATGTGCCCTGACCCCCGCTACCCTGTCTGTGCACATCGGTTTTGCTTATATGCATGCATACAAGTCTTTGGTTGATCTCTTACCCCCTCACCCCCAGGCTTCCCTCATAGGTTGGACAGTCTATTCTATGCTTCAAAGACTCTGGTTCTATTTTGGTTCCTCAGTTTATTTTATTCATTATATTCCACAAATGAGTGAGATCATGTGATATTGATCTTTGACTGGCTTATTTCACTTAGCATAATGCTCTCCAGTTCCATCCACACTATTGCAAATGGTAAGAATTCCTTCTTTTTTTAAAAAAAATATTTTTATTGATTTCAGAGATGAAGGGAGAAGAAGAGAGAGATATAAACATCAATGATGAGAGGGAATCATTGATTGGCTGCCTCCTGCACGTCCCCCACTGGGGACCGACCCCTCAACCCAGGCATGTGCCCTGGACTGGAAATGAACCTGGGACCCTTGAGTCCATAGGTTGACGCTCTATACACTGAGCCAAACCAGCTAGGGCTAATTCCTCCTTTTTTACAGCAGCATAGTATTCCATTGTGTAGATGTACCAGATTTCTAATCCACTCATCTGCTGATGGGCACTTAGGCTGTTTCCAAATCTTAGCTATTTTAAATTGTGCTGCTATGAACATAGGGGTGCATACATCCTTTCTGATGGGTATTTCTGGTTTCTTGGGATATATTCCTAGAAATGGGATTCCTGGGTCAAATGCAAGTTCCATTTTTAATTTTTTGAGGAAACATAATACTATTCTCAACAGTGGCTGCAACAGTCTGCATTCCCACCATCAGTGCAAGAGGGCTCATTTTCTCTACACCTCTATAGCATTCCTCATTTGTTGATTTTTTTTTTATGATAGCCATTCTGACAGGTGTGAGATAGTACCTCGTTGTTTTGATTTGCATCTCTTGAATGATTAGTGATTTTGAGAATGTTTCCATAAGTCTCTCAGCCTTTTGTATGTCTTCTTTTGAAAAGTGTCTATTTATGTCCTTTGCCCATTTTTTTTATTATATTGTTTATTTTCCGTTTGTTAAGTTGTATGAGTTTCCTATAAATTTTGGAGATTAAACCCTATTGGAAATAACATTGGCAAATATGTTTTCCCATGAAGTGGGCTTTCTTGTTGCTTTGTTGATGGTTTCTTACTCTGTGCAGAAGCTTTTTATTTTGATATAGTCCCATTTGTTTATTTCCTCTTTGGTTTCCATTCCCCTAGGAGCTGTATCAGTAAAGATACTGCTACCACAAATGTTTGCTATTTTGCTGCCTATGGCTTCTTAAGTCCTTTATCCATTTTTGTGTATGGTATAAGTTGGTGTTCTAGTTTCATTTTTTTGCATGTATATATCCAATTTTCCCGACACCATGTATTAAAGAGACTATCTTGAATCCATTGTATGCTCTTGCCTCCTTTGTCAAATATTAATTGACCATAATGTCTTGGGATAACTCTGGGATCTCTGTTCTGTTCCATTGGTCTATATGTCTGTTCTTGTACCAGTATCAGGCAGTTTTGAGAACAGTGGCTTTGTACTATAGCTTGATATCTGGTATTGTGATCCCTCCAATTTTCTTCTTCTTTCTCAAGATTGCTGAAAGATTCAGGGTCTTTTTTTATTCCAAATGAATTTTTGGAGAGTTTGTTCTAAGTCTTTGAAGTATGCCATTGGTATTTAATGGAGAATGCATTGAATCTACAGATTGCTTTGGTAGTATGGACATTTTAATTCTGTTGATTCTACCAATCCATGAACATGGCCTATTCTTCCATTTGTTTATGTATTCCTCTATTTCTTTTTCAGCATCCTGAAATTTTCTGAGTAGAGATCCTTTACCTCCTTGGTTAAATTTATTCCTAGGTATCTTAATATTTTTATTGCAATGTAAATGGGATTGTTGTTATGGTTTCTCTTTCTGTGAGTTCATTATTGGTATATAAAAAAGCCACAGATTTCTGGGTGTTGATTTGTATCCTGTTATATGGCCAAATTCATTTATTAGTTCTAGTAGTTTTTTGATGGAGACTTTAGGGTTTTAGATGTACAATATTATGTCACCGGCAAATAATGACAGTTTCACTTCTTATTTTCCAATGTGGATGGCTTTTATTTCTTCTTCTTGTCTGATTGCTATGGCTAGCACTTCCAGGAGTGGTGAAAGTGAGCATTCCTGTCTTGTTCCTGTTCTTAAGGGAAATGGTTTTAGTGTTAGCTTTTACCCATTGAGTATGATGTTGGCTGCAGGTTTGTCATACAAGGCTTTTATTATAATGAGGTATGATCCCTCTATTCCCACTTTGCTGAGATTTTTTTATCAAGAAAGGGTGTTTGATTTTGTCAAATGACTTTTTTGCATCTATTTATATGATTATGTTATTTTTGTCTCTCAATTTGTTTATGTGATGTATCATGTTTATTGATTTTCAGATATTGTACCAGGCTTGAATTACTGGAATAAATGCTATTTGGTCATGGTGGTTGATCTTTCTAATGTAATACTGGATCTGATTTGCTAGAATTTTGTTGAGGATTGTAACATCTATGTTCATCAGGGACATTGGCCTGTAATTCTCTTTCTTTGTGGTGTCTTTATCTGGTTGTGGGATTAGGGTAATGCTGGCTTCATAGAAAGAGCTTGGAAGTGTGCCTTCTTCTTGAATTTTTTAGATTAGTCTGAGAAGGATAGGTTTTAGTTCATCTTTGAATGTTTGGCAACCTCTCCTATGAAGTCTTCTGGCCACAGGCTTATGTATGCTGGAAGCTTTTTGATGACTGCTTCAATTTGTTCCTTAGTTATCAGCCTATTGAGACTTTTTGATTTTTCTTGATTGAGTTTTGTAAGGTCATATTTTTCTAGGAATATGGCCATTTCCTCTAGTTTGTTTAGTTTGCTGGAGTAGAGTTGTGATAGAATTTTTTAATCTTTTACATTTCTATGGGGTCTATTGTTATTTCACCTCTTTCATTTCTGATTTTGTTTATTTAGGTCCTCTCTCTTTTCTTCTTGGTGAACCTGGCTAGAGGTTCATCTATCCTGTTTATCGATTCAAAGTATCAGCTCTTGGTTGTATTGATCTTTTGTATTGTATTTTTTTGGTCTCTATTTGATTTATTTCTGTTGCTCTGATCTTCATTATCTCCTTTCTTCTGCTCACTCTCTGCTTTTCTTGTTGCTCTCTTTCTAATTCTTTATGTTGTAGAGTTAGATAATTTATTTCCAGTTTTTCTTGTTTTTTTTTGAGGTAGGCCTGTAATGCTATAAATTTTTCTGTCAGTACTGCTTTCACTATGTCACATAGGTTTTGGATTGTTGTGTTTTCATTGTAATTCGTTTCCAGGATTTTTTTTTTAATCCTCACCAGAGGATATATTTTTTTTTCTCATTGATTTTCTGAGAGAGGGAAAGACAGAGAGAAACACTGATGTGAGAGAAACACATCGATTGGTTGCCTCCTGCAGGAGCCTCGACCAAGGCCTGTACCGGGGAGGAGCCTGCAACCTAGGTACGTGCCCTTAGCCAGAATTGAACACAGGACTCTTTGGTCTGCAAGCCAACTCTTTATCCACTGAGCCAAATTGGCTAGGGCTCCAGGTTGTTCTTAATTTCTTCTTTGATCTCTTCGGTAACCCAATCATTGTTTCAAAGCATGCTTTTCAGAGAAACCAAGATGGCAGCATAGGTAAACACCGGAAATTGCTGACTCCCACAACAATTTCAAAAATACAACTAAAAGACAAAACGGACACCATCCAGAACAGGTAGGCTGGTTGATTGGAAATTTTACAACTAGAAGGAAAGAGAAAAGCACACTGAGACTCAGAGGAGCTGCGGAAGTAAAGTGCAGAGGTACAGAGGCTCGAGCGTGCATGGAAAGGGGCTGGTACCTCAGGATGTGGCTGTCTTTTTGAATTGGGAGGGAGTCACAAGCTTCCGACTACTCTGAACTCCAGTTCTGGGAAGTCTCTGGGGAACTAGGACTCATATGGGGAGAAACTGGACTGTCTGGCAGCGGGCAGAACTCGGAACTTGAGGGTGGCTTTCCCTCAGAGGTGCTTGCAGCAATTACCGGGACACTGAGACCCGGGGCCCCTTAGGGCAGGGCTGAGGATCAGCCATAGCTGTTTGCTCTGCCCTGTTGATTCCCTAAGACCCTGCCCCACCCAGACTATGGCAGAGGCTTTTGCATATGAATGCCCTGGCACTTTGCAATCTGAAAATTACCTAACAAATTTCAGCTGGGCCAGACAGACCCAGAACTTCCAGGAGAAGGCCCAAGGCTCCAAAGCAGCTTGCATTGCTTTACAGCTGGGCCTCATCTGGGCACCTCCAAACCCCCAAAAAGGAAGGGGAATCTGCAGATCTCTTTGTAGCTCCTGCTGGGTAGCCTCAGGCAGAGGCTAGATTAGCACCTCCTTAGTCCAAGAGCCAGTGTACCCAGTGGTCAGAGTGGGACCATCCAGATTACAACTCCTCAGATCCATAAGGGACACACTCAGGGATCAGACTCAGTGAGCACCAAAGCCCTACTGAAGCAAGTCTTGCCCCAGAAGAGTGTCTTCAGCACAGAAGTTATCCCACTGCAGAAAGAGCTGATTCTTACAGCCAATTGACCTGGAGGTCAATTCCTCCCAGTGATACCTATGACAATCAAGGCTTAACTACAACAAGGCTGTGCACAAATCCCACAAAGGGGTGCACCAAGAGTGTCCACCACAGGTAATTGGGGAGGCTGAGCCACTGGGCCCTGTAGGATACCTAACACACAAAGCCAATCTACCAACATAGGGAAGCATAAAAAGTGCAGAGACAAAAAAACAGGTCACAAATGACAGAAATGCAGGAAAGCAAATGACTGGATATAGAGTTCAAAACCACAGTTATAAGGTTTTTCAGGAATTTTCTGGAAACCACCAATAAATTTATTGAGACCCTGGAGGATATGAAAAAAGACCAACTAGAAATTAAGCATACACTGACTGAAGTAAAGAATAATATACCGAGATCCAACAGCAGACTAGAAGATCCCAAGAATCAAGTCAAAGTTTTGAAATACGAAGAAACAAAAAATACCCAAACGGAAAAGCAAAAAGAAAAAAGGATACAAAAATATGAAGATAGTGTAAAGAGCCTCTGGGACAACTTCAAGCGTACCAACATCTGAATTATAGGGCTACCAGAAGAAGAGAGAGGGCAAGATAATGAAAACCTATTTGAATAAATAATGACAGAAAATTTCCCCTACCTGGTGAAAGAAATAGACTTACAAGTCCAGGAAGCGCAGAGAATCCCAAACAAAAGGAATCCAAAGACGACCACACCAAGACACATTATAATTAAAATGCCAAGAGCAAAAGACAAAGAGAGAATCTTAAAAGCAACAAGAGAAAAAAGGCAGTTACCTACAAGGGAGTACCCATATGGCTGTCAGCTGATTTCTCAACAGAAACTATGCAGGCCAGAAGAGAGTGGCAAGAAATATTCAAAGTGATGAATAGCAAGAACCTTCAACCAAGATTACTTTATCCAGCAAAGCTATCATTCAGAATTGAAGGTTAGATAAAGAGCTTCACAGATAAGAAAAAGCTAAAGGAGTTCATCACCACCAAACCAGCATTATATGAAATGCTGAAAGGTATTCTTTAAGAAGAGGAAGAAGAAAACGGTAAAGATAAGAATTATGACAGCAAATACGTATCTATCAACAAGTGAATCTAAAAATCAAGTGAATAAATAATCTGATGAACAGAGTAAACTGGTGAATATAATAGAACCAGGGGCATGGAAAGGGAGTGGACTGACAATTCTTGGGGGGAAAGGGGTGTGGGATGCAGGAAGAGACTGGACAAAAATTGTACACCTATGGATGAGGACAGTGAGAGGGGTAAGGGCAGAGGGTGAGGTGTGAACTGGGTGGAGGAGAGCTATGGGGGGGGGGGAAAAGAGGAACAACTGTAATGATCTGAACAATAAAGATTTAATTAAAAAAATAAAATCTGCAAAAAATAAAATAAAATAAAAGCATGTTATTCATCATCTAATTGTTTGAATTTTTTATTGTTTTTATTGTAGTTGAGTTCTAATATTATGCCATTGTGATCTGAGAAGATGCTTGATATGATTTCAATCTTCTTGAATTTGGAGAGACTTTGCCTGTGACCCAATATATGGTCTATCTTTGAAAATTTCCCATGTGCACTTGAGAAGAATGTATATTGTGTAGCTTTGGGGTGAAATGTTCTGAAGATGTCAAGTCTATATGATCTAGCGAGTCATTTAGGATTGCTGTTTCTTTGCTGATTTTTTGTCTAGAGGATTTATCCAGTGATGTCAGTCGGGTAGTAAAGTCCCATACTATGATTGTATTGTTGTTGATCTCTCCCAGCAGTTTGTTGTTGTTTTTTTATGTATTTGGGTGCTCCTTTGTTAGGTGCATATATGTTTACCAGAGTTATATTCTCTTGTTTTTATCAATCCCTTTACTATTATGAAGTTGCCTTCCTTATCTCTTGTTATGGCCTTCACTTTGAGGTTTATTTTGTGAGATATAAGTATTGCTACTCCAGCTTTTTTTTTTTTATTTATATTTGCCTGAAAGATATTTTTCCATCCCTTCAATTTCAGTCTTTGTGAGTCTCTAGTTCTGAGGTGGGTCTCTTGTAGATAGGATATATATGGGTCATGCTTCCTTATCCATTCAGCCACTCTATGTCTTTATTTGGTGCATTTAGGCCATTTTCCTTTAACCTTATTATGGATAGGTACTTTTTGTAGCCATTTTTATTGTTTGTGAATGTGTTCCTTCTTCCCTTTCTATTTCTTCTTTTTATAACAGTCCCTTTAGCATTTCTTGCATTGCTGGCTTGGTAGTGATAAACTCCCTTAGCCTTTTTTTTTTTTTTTTTTTTTTTTTACTGTGGAACTCCTTATTTCCCCTTCAATTTTGAATGATATTCTTGCTGGATAGAGTATTCTTGGATTCAGTCCCTTGCGTTGCATAACTTTGTATACTTCCTTCCATTGCTTTCTAGCCTTATGTGCTTCTGTTGAGAAATAATTTGTTAATCTAATGCAGCAGTTCTCAACCTGTGGGTCTCGACCCCTGAAAATACATCCTGCATATCAGATATTTACGTTATGATTCAAAACAGTAGCAAAATTACAGTTATGAAGTAACAACAAAAATAATTTTATGGTTGGGGGTCATCACAACATGAGGAACTGTATTAAAGGGTCGTGGCATTAGGAAGGTTGAGAACCACTGATCTAATGGGAGATCCCTTGAGGGTATCTTTTTGTCTCTCTCTTGAAGCCTTTAATATTCTCTCTTTCTTGTTAACATTTGCCATTGTAATTATGATGTGTCTTGGTCTGGGTCTTTTGGGGTTCATCTTGATTGGGGCTCTCTGTGCTTGTTTGACTTTTTTCTTCCCCAAATCAGGGAAGTTTTCTGACATTATTTCTTCAAATAGGTTTTCTAACCCTTGCTCCTCTTCTTGTCGTTCTACCCCCCCCCCCCATTATACATATGTTGCTTTGTTTCACTTTGTCCCAAAGCTCCTTCAGGCTCTCCTCCTGTCTTTTGATTTTTTTTCTCCAATTGCAGTTCAGATTGGGTGTGTTTTGACTTCCTGTCTTCTAATTCTCTAATTCAGTCCTCTGGTTCTCCTCATCTACTGTTGAAAGCTTCCATATTGCTTTTTATTATAGCTATACTAGAGGCCTGGTGCATGAAATTCATGCATTTAGGGGGGTCCCTCACCCTGGCCTGTGTCCTTTCACAGTCCAGGAGCCCTTGGGGGATGTCCCACTGACAGCTTAGGCCCACTCTGTGCAGGCAGGGGGCCTAAGCCGTAAGTCAGACATTCTTAGCACTGCAACAGAGGTGGGAGAGGCTTCCTCCACTGCTGCTGCACTCACCAGCTGTGAGCCTGGCTAAGGTCTTCTAACAGAGCAGTGCTTCTTAGTGGGGCAGCTCCTGTGTTGAGCATCTGCCTGCTGGTGATCAGTACACATCATAGCAACTGGTCATTCCACTGTTTGATTGATTTGCATATTAGACTTTTATTATATAGGATTATTCTTTATTTCCTCCTGATTCTTTTTTTTTTAAATATATTTTATTGATTTTTTTACAGAGAGGAAGGGAGAGAGATAGAGAGTTAGAAACATCGATGAGAGAGAAACATTGATCAGCTGCCTCCTGCACATTTCCCACTGGGGATGTGCCCACAACCCAGGTACATGCCCTTGGCCGGAATCGAACCTGGGACCTTTCAGTCCGCAGGCCGACGCTCTATCCACTGAGCCAAACTGGTTTTGGCTCCTCCTGATTCTTACATAGGTTTCTGATTTGCTCATCCATCTGGTTTATGAATGTTTGACCTTTATTCTGAATTCATTTTCTGACATATTCATACCTCTGCTTCATTTAGTTAATTTTCTGGCAATTCCTCTTCTTTCCTTTGGGGGTTGTTCTTCTGTCTCCCCATTTTTGCTCTCACCTAAGGATCTAGGTGTCGAGTATCATGGGGCCTGTGGCTGCAGCAGTGGGCTTGCTGGTGTGTTGCATGGGCATGGTTGGTGGCTCCTCCTTAGGTGGTCTTGGGCAGCATCTGCTTCTTGGGCTGTCACCAGTGGTGGCTGCTCCTCAGGTGGTTGCAGTGTAGCCACTTCTCACTTTGTCATGGGGTGGCAGCTGCTCATAAGGTGACTGCTCCTTTCGTGGTTGCATGGTGGCTGCCCCTTGGGGGGGGGGTCACGTGGCAGCTGCTCATCTTGCAGTCGCAGTAATTGGCTGCTTCTTAGGCAGCCATGGGAGGCAGCTGCTCGTATAGCTGCTGGAGCAGTCGTGGAGTCTGGGACTGTTCAGGTGCATTGTCACAGATCCCTGGCCTGCTCTGGACTCATTTTCTATCAGCATCATTCCTCAGGTAACAAAATTTACAACTCTTCTGGAATTCCTTTTTTGAGATCTGGTTTATGTTTTATGCTTAACAAATGCCTTTGAGGCAACCTCATATTT
Source organism: Myotis daubentonii (assembly GCF_963259705.1). Taxonomy (NCBI): domain Eukaryota; kingdom Metazoa; phylum Chordata; class Mammalia; order Chiroptera; family Vespertilionidae; genus Myotis; species Myotis daubentonii. The sequence goes on from NC_081842.1 coordinate 108,998,635, forward strand.
GTAGAGTTTTTCAAATGTTAGCATAAATATATTTGATATCATAAAAACAAGCAATTATAAGTAGCTCAAAATTTTAAAGAAACCCATTTCCATTGTAAAACAAATAAATCTGTTAAAAGTGGGTGTAACTGGAAGACTTTCAGGTTTAAACCAACCTTTGTCTTATCATGCAAAACTAGTACATCCTATATGAGTAAAACTTAAAACATATAGGGGAAGTATTGTGATTCTAGTACCAGCAATAGTGAATGAAAGAAAATGAGCATAAATAAAGGATTAATTTGAAGTGGAATGCTATAAAACTTAGTAAATTTCTCCAAAACACATGAGTAAATTTTAATCACATTTTCTTCTAACTATAATTAATTTACTTTTAAATTAGTGAAACTTTGCTTGTCTACCATGTTATTCATTTGTCATTCATTTTGAGAAGGGGTAACTAGTTGAATAAGTATGGTGATATTTCACAGTATATAATCATCTTTTTGAAATATCTAACAATGGCCTAAAATGTAAAACACATATTATAAAAGGAGTTTTTTTTTCAGGACTTGGAGTAGTTACTTTTAAAGCCATGCAATGCTTAAAGACTGATGTGGAATTTATAAACACTGAATCTTTTTTTAAAATATATTCTATTGATCTTTTAACAGCAAAGAAGGGAGAGGGATAGAGAGTTAGAAACATCGATGGGAGAGAAACATCGATCAGCTGCCTCCCACACACACCCCACTGGGGATGCACCCACAACCGAGGTACATGCCCTTGACCGGAACCAAACCTGGGACCCTTCAGTCCACAGGCTGATGCTCTATCTACTGAGCCTAAACCGGTTAGGGCATAAACACTGAATCTTAAATCCCCTATTTCTCTACTCCCAAAAGTTGTGTGTGTGTGTGTGTGTGTGTGTGTGTGTGTGTGTGTGTTGTTTTGTTTTTTAAATTAGTGAGAGATCATTATTAAACTTTTCTAGAAAATTAACATTACATTTTTGGATGGTATGCCACATGTACTGAAAATATACTTTTGGAATGAATATTAATATATGTAATACTTAAAAATTTTCCAATTCCTAATATAACTAAGGCCAAAAATAATTTTCTTACCAACAAAATAATTTTGACTTACTCTTATTCAGGGGAAATAGATTTTAAATGTAAGCCTATACTTACCTTTTTAAACTCCTGGAGTCTTTTGTTGGCTAAAATATTTATAAGTAGTGCAAATCATTAGACCTTTTTCAAAAATTTTACCACTAATATGTAAGGAAAGGGAATAATGCCCAAAGATTTTTAGTAAACATGACCTTTGAAGGATAAATCATGGGTTGGGTTCAGTAGATGGAGCCACCTGGTCAACAAATGGGATGATTAGAAGACAGATAGGGGTACTGGGAGCAAAGAGACACTGGGTACTTTATAGTGAGAGCTAATGGGGAAAAATAAAAAACCATAAGTCTATATGGGTATAGAAAACATAATGGGGAGAGGGACCTCAGATATTTGAGCACTGCAAATGCATACTATCTCTGCTTGTGTAATCACCCTCAGAGATCTCATCTAACACTTATAGTCAGCAAAGAGACACTATCACTTATGGTTGTTGCAAATTTCCTTTATATCACCTGTAGGAGAAATGTACTAACCAATAATCTTTATTTTATTTTTTAATGTTTTTCTGGTCTCCATGATTGTTTTTCTTTAATATATTTTTATTGATTTCAGAGAGGAAGGGAGAGGGAGAGAGAGATACAAACATCAATGATGAGAATCATTGATTGGCTGCATCCTGCACCACCCCCACAGGGGATGGAGCCTGCAACCCAGGTATGTGCCCTTGACTGGAATCAAACCCGGGACCCTTTAGTCCACAGGCTGATGCTCTATCCACTGAGCAAAACCAGCTAGGGCATAAGCTTTATTTTTTAAAAAAGATTTCCTGCCCTAGCCAGTTTGACTCAGTGGATAGAGCGTTTGCCAGTGGACCTAAGGGTCCTGGGTTTGATTCCGGTCAAGGCATATGCCCAGGTTGCAGGTTAAATCCCCAATAGGGGCTATGCAGGAGACAACTGATCAATTATTCTCTCTCATCATTGATGTTTCTATCTCTTCCTCTCCCTTCCTCTTTGAAATCAATAAAAAATATTTTAAAAAGTAGAAGATATTCCTTTTTTTTAATTGTTATTTACTGATGTGTGAGAAAGAGAAAGAAATATCTGTTTGTTTTTCCACCACTTATTTATGCATTAATTGGTTGATTCTTGTATGTGCCCTGACTGGGAATTGAACCAGCAACCTTGGGGTACAGGGATGACACTCTAACTAACTGTGGGCCAAGGCCAACAATAAGCTTTCTTTAATAATTTTTAGCATTTTAAAATATCTTATTTTATTGGAAGAAATCTGAGATCCCACATTAGGAATTAAATAGTAATAGCAGTTTGAGATCTGGACTCTCTTATTCAGTCTTACTCAGTAGCCCACCACCATAACCACAGTCTCAGGCGTATCCAATACCTTCCTCTTTAGTAAAATATCTAACCCAATCTCTGGCTTAAATACGTAACCAGGGAGATTTTGCCTGCAGACTATGGGAACTCCCTCATATCAAAGCCATGCTAACTTGTTGGGGTTTTTTTGTTTGTTTGTTTTTTTGTTTTGTTTTGTTTTGTTTTGTTTTTGTTGTTGTTTTCCAAACGGGATGGAGAACAAACAACTATAAATCAAGCTGTTCTTTGTGAATCTAATTCAAGGCCCCCTTGTGTGGTGAGAAAATATGGGTGTTTGTGTCTAATGGAGGTTATAATAGTACTGTGTCAAATATAGAACTAGCATAAACTGTTGGATGGATTCTTATATGGGGAAAACCGGTGCTAAATATTCCTTTTAAAATTTGCAAAACAACATAAACTACTACAAAACAAAACCAATAAACAAAAAACTCCTGCAAACATAATTAAATTACTGTAATAATGTTAAATATGCTTATTTTTTTCATGTAATTGAATTTCTTCATAAGAACTACTGAGATAAATATATCTATCTTATGCCTGCACAGAAATATAAAAAGGTCAGCATGATTTGGAGGCTCCTTAAGGCAGAAAATGCAAAATAATTATTTTGTCTCCCTCCTTGTAAGTTGCGGTTCTTACCACACTTTCAGAGCGTTGAACTTGAGTAATAGGGCCATTAGCGCTCTTTTCCAGGAGCCAGTTCCTGTGGTCTCACTGGGTCCAGCTGGGGATGACTCACAGAGGAAGTGGTAGAGATTAGGGTGTATGGGGGGAAATCAGAACAGCACAGAAATAAAGCAAATCAACCAACCATTACCTTTTGTGCCAAACAGAACAATGGTTTAACGACTGTGGTTCAGAATGATCCTTCTTATTCCACTCATTTGTGCTATTCCCGTTAGAAGGACCACCAGGAAACCTATAAATCACTATGGAACACACACCGGAATCCATGGCACATCTCAATTAATATTCCCTCCTGACTCAACTGGAACAATGAGGAACATCAAGCAGTTTAATCTCCGGTAATAATTCCTTTTGTCAGGTTGAGAGGTTTTCCCCTTGAATTGGGTTTTTTAAGATCGGATTTTCAAAATTAGTTATTCTACGTATTGTAAAGCAGAGAGCCCACGTTTTATGAACACATGCATACATCTAGGTAGTACATAATAAAGTCTGTGTGTTAGTTGGAGCATTGCTGCTATCTGTAATTTTTACTTGCTCCGAAATAAAATCAGTCTTTTATTAGCAAACAGTTGTAACTAAACCACACAGTTGTTAAAGCTCTTCTTTCAATTTCCCCTAAAGGGATGGAAATGTAAATGGGTCCTTTATATCGCCCAGTAGAATTAAATTTATCAAGAAGATTTTTAAACATTTTCATTGCAGATCCTTAGCTTAGTTACTGATAATTGAAACATTTGATGGGTTAAAAAAAACTGCATGTTCTCAGTGTTTATGAATATATATAATACATATGAATAAATTTATTTGGTGGAGAGAAATATTTTTTCATTATTTTATTTAACTATAATAAGCTACAAATGTTGACTAGTGTACAGAGCGACTTAATTTTTTATTGACTGCTTACAAACAAATAAACATAATATTAAAATCAGTATATCCTGAATAGCAGTAGATTATTTATAATTTTGATAATATTCATAATACTACTTAAGGGATGATGTTCTTTTTATGATCCATATTCTCTGAGAAATTATCTTCAAATTGTACAAATATTAGAAGCTATAGTTTTAGTGTCTGATGAAAGTAATGGTGATTTCCTCATAACATTATATGCTTAGATTGCATAAGATAAACTTAAAATTAGATACCAAGACTTTAAATGCTTATTCTCTGTTTCTGGACTTCTGTTAGCCCAGTGCAAAGCATAGTCCTACTGTCTACATGAATTGGTTTACCCAGGATGCTATTCATCAAAATTCTTAAAGCCGCATTTATAAAAGCTTGTTCAGCCATTCTAATACTCTAAATTTACCAAATCCTCACAACCTTAGTCTGATCTGGGACCCCAGGGAACTCACCAAGCTTAATTAGTTACTTCCCCATACCTACTCTGAACTGCCAGTATCTCATTTGGGGGAGGGATAGAATTAAACTGGGTAGCTTGTCAGTTGTCCATCAACTAGAGCCGTCAAGTAATAGGTTCTCTAAGAAAGAAGTTGAGAATGGGGAGAAGATGATTGGCCTGACTGGGTAATATGGAGAAAATGCTGGGCTAATAATATTCTTTATTCAACAAATATTTATTATGCACCTACTATGGGCAAGGCATTGTTCTAGACACTTAGAGTTTTATAAAGAAACCAGAGGCCCGGTGCACGAAATAGTGCATGGGGGGGAGGGCGGTCCCTCAGCCTGGCCTGCACCCTCTCCAATCCGGGACCTCTCGGGGATGTGTGACTGCCGGTTTAGGCCCAATCCTGAACCGGCAGTCAGACATCCCTCTCGCAATCCGGGATGGCTGGCTCCTAGCTGCTCACTTGCCTGCCTGTCTGATTGCCCCTAACCACTTTGCCTGCCTGCCTGATTACCCCTAACCCTTCTGCCTGTTTGTCTGATCACTCCTAATCCCTCTGCCTGCCTGCCTGATCGCTCCTAATCCCTCTGCCTGCCTGCTTGATGCCCCTAACTGCCCTCTCCTGCCAGCCTCACTCTCCCTTGCTGGCCTGATCACCCCAACCACTCTGCCTCAGCCCCCCGCCACCATGGCTTTGTCCGGAAGGACATCTGGAAGGACATCTGGAAGATGTCCAGTCTATCCAGTCTCATTAGCATATTACCCTTTTATTAGTATAGATGAAGGCTGTATTAAATAAAAAGAAATTTTTTTTTCTAACATCTAGTGGACATTAATCACCAATATGACACTTTTTAACCTGCAAAGATGCCAATTGCATAGTTTAAGTATATTCTTGTTCATGCATATATTTTATAGTGATAAAGGCATTTTATAACTATAAATAATTTTTATTATAATTTGTACAGAAAAAATAAGTGTTTACTTCCTACAACAGGATAAGTACAAAATATTTTTCTAATAGATAATTTTATTATATTGACCTCTACATCATGTTTTTTTATTCTTTTTTATTGAATTTATTGGGTTACACTGGTTAATAAAATTATACAGGTTTCAGGTGCACAATTCCGCAACACATCATCTGTACACTGTATTGTGTGTTCACCACCCCAAGTCAAGTTTCTTTCCATCACCATTTATCCTCCACCCTCTCTCTATCTCCCCTCCCCCTGGCAATCATCAGTGTTGTTTACCAGTATGTCCATTAGTTCTTTTCTATCTTTTTTTCCCTTTTTGCTCAATCACTCCACTCCCCCCTACCCAGTACCCCAACCCTACCCAACAGCCTCTCAGCCTGCTTTCAATCTATGAGTCTCTATTTTGCTTGTTAGTTCATTTTGTTCATTAGATTCCACATATGAGTGAAATCATATGGTATTTTATCTTTCTCTGACTGGCATCTTAGCTTAACATAATGCTTTCCAGGTCCATCCCTGCTGTTGCAGTGGCCAGCATATCATATGTTTATCTATACTAATAAAAGGGTAATATGATAATTAGACAGGACATCTTCTGATGTCCTTCCAGACAAAGCTGGGGGCTTGGCTGGCCTGTAAACTGACCCCAGCCCCTTGCCCAGGCTGGCCCTGCCCCCAGTGGGGACCCCCACCCAATCAGGAGTGTGACCGACCTGCAAACTGCCCTCAGCCTCTCACCCAGGCTGGCCGCAGCCGCCTGCAGAAACCCCCACCCTGACCGGGGACGGGGTCAGCCTGCAAACCCCGCAGCCCCTGCCCCAGGTGGCCTTGCCCCACAGCGGGCTCCCCCAATCCCAATCCAGGACGCCCTTCAGAGCAGGCCAGGCAGTCCCCATCCATGCACCAGGCCTCTATCCTATTTAATAAAAGGGTAATATGCAAATTTACCCTAATAGCCGAATGGCCAGAATGACCACTGGACCAGTCACTATGCGGCACAGTAACCACATCTTGGTCCCTTTCCCCTGCTAGTAGGCTCCAATCACCTGATGGCCACCTGCTGTGGGACTGGAGTCGGCAAACGGGTAGGAACAGCTGACCTCTCGGTCCCTTCCCCTGGCTGTCAAGCACCGATCACCTGATGGCAAACAGGGAACCGGGGGTGGGTGGCGGCCAGGGGTGGGGCGGGCTGCAGACAGCTGGGGAAGATGGTCCTGATCTCAGGCCAGGCCTAGGGACTGTACCTGCACATGAATTTCATGCACCAGGCCTCTAGTTTTAAATAATTTTGTGGCAATTTTACTGCATATTTTCTATTCTGTATCTACTACAGTGACTTAATCTATACTAATAAAAAGGTAATATGCTAATTAAACTGGACGTCTTCTGGACATCCTTCCTGACAAAGCCAAGCCCAGGACAAGCCACCTTCCCGGTGGTCCCAGATGCCAGAAGCTGCAGCTGCAGCCCAGGAGAGGGATAAGCCACCCACCCCATGGTCCCGGGCACTAGTGCCTGCAGCTGAGGCCCAGGAGAGGGCAAAGCTGCCTGCCCCTGGTCTCCTGTGGCTTCAGCCGGCCTGGGGAAGCCGTCCCAGGTCCCGGGTGCCTGCGGCTGGCCAGAGGGAGGAAAGCCTGGGTCCTGGGTGCCTGTGGCCGGCGGAGGAGGGAATCCTGGGTCCTGGGTGCAGGGCTGAGGCAGAGGCTGTTAGGGGCAGTGAGGCCAGCAGGGAGCAGTTAGCGGTGATCAGGCAGGCAGGCGCAGGTGGTTAGGGGTGATCAGGCAGGTGGAGGTGGTTAGGGACGATCAGGCAGGCAGGCAGGCATGCGAGCGATTAGGAGCCAGTGATCCCGGATTGTGAGAGGCATGCCTGACTGCTGGTTTAAGCCCGATCCCACAGGCAGTCAGACATCCTCCAAGGAGTCCCGGATTGGAGAGGGTGCAGGCTGACTGAGAGACCCCCACCCCCATGCACAAATATCGGGCACCGGGCCCTCTAGTATTTAATAAAAGTATATTGAATGAAAGTACATTCCTATGCAAGTTTATATGTGATTTCAGGAGTTCATCTTTACCCACATATACATTTAAACACACTTTACAAATCTTAGTATATTGAATGAGCAAAAGAACCACTGTTTATAACAATGAACTCTAAACCTTTTCGAACAAGGATTTCTTTGTTTGATTTAGCCAAATACTTCAAAAATGACTATTTAGTTTTAATATTGATACTTATCTAATTAGGCTGATATATTTTATTGTTGTGTATGTATATTCATTATGGGAATGAATACAATACTCAAAGGTAGAATAACATTTGTCTAGAATAAAGAAAATTTCAAAATATCTACTATATTTTGTTTATTAATGTTGTCTTACCTATGTCATCCAAACAATACTTGATGGAAGCAATGCATTGTTATTATTCACCATTTGAATTGTTTTAATTAAAATTATTTAAAATACAGCTATGTAGGTCTAGTAGGGTGTTTTTTAGTGATTTGAGAAAGAGAGGAAGGGAGAGGGAGAGGGAGAAGGAGAAGGAAAGGGAGAGGGAGAGGGAGAGGGAGAGGGAGAGGGAAAGGGAGAGGGAGAGGGAGAGGGAGAGGGAGAGGGAGAGGGAGAGACATTGATAGGCTGCTTCTCACATGCACCTGACCAGGAATCAAACCCACAATCTGGGCATGTGCCCTGACCAAGAATCAAAGCCACAATCTTTCAATGCACAAGACAATGCTCAACCAACTGAGCTACACAGCCAGGGAAAAACTCTAGTTTTAGGTTCAATTTATTTTGATATCTGCTTAATGTTTGTCAACAAGTGTCTGGAATAAAAGTGCATTATTGGCCCCCTTATTAAACCAGGATGCTAATTTTTCAATTCCATCTTCAATTATGGAAATACTTTTATTGAACTTTACTTGCATTTGCATGATGAATATGTTCAGCTGAATTTTCTTTGCAGGAATATTATAAAATCCTCTGTCAATTTTGAAGACTAGACTAATGAAAACTAAAAACATAGTCCACAAATCTACTTAAACATGCACTGTATAGAGATATAACAAAAGCAAACAGATGCCTTGATGATTTTTTTCATTGGTACTTCCATGCTGTGAACTCCTCCTTGGTGTTAGGACATAGGTATAACATATGCCTCCAAATGGACTCTTGACACAGGATAGCATGAGGACAAGGATATCAATTACATATTAAATATTAGCAAAGTTTAATGTATTTCTTATTTGTAGATGAAATTTAAATATAATTTAAAGTTTTACTATTTTCTTTATAGTCCTAAAGGGATTATCTAGCTTTCCTAAGTGTATGCACCCCCTTCCAAAGTCCATGGTCAAACTGGCAAAATTTACCAAGTAGATAAATGTTAAATTCTCTCTCTCTCTCTCTCTCTCTCTCTCTCTCTCTCTATATATATATATATATATATATATATATATATATATATATATATAAATCAATTTTTGTCAAAACACTAATTTTCTTTGTTTTAGTGAACTTGGATAGGTAAAAAATAATTCAGTCAAATCTAAAATGTGTACATTTACTAAGTAAGTCCATCTATCATGGCATAAGGCATATTTATGAACTGTTACCTCTTAAATTACACTTGTTCATAATTTGTAAAAAATACAGTTTTAATTGCTCAACCTAGGGTAAATTGAAATGCTCCTTAATAAAATGATAATTCTTAAATTTGAGGCATTTCAGTACATTTTGTTTAGAAATATTACATTTGTTTCTAATTGTATCACATTACCTGGCAAATATATTACTACTATAATCATTAATATTATTCTTAATTTAAAAATAGTGAAGTTTATATAATATAATAGCTTTCCAAATCTTTTAGCTAAAAGTTAAATATTTTACTCCCAACCTATTTATCTGCACATTCTTAAAAAACAAACAAAACAAAAAAACTTCCATACATTAAATATTTAATTCCTTTAAGTTATCTTCAGTAGCTACTGTGCTCACTGATGGTAATTTCTAATTTTTAAAATGACATTTAATAGCCATTGTCCCAACAAGTACAAAAGAGTGGCCTCTGTAAATTCTTAAATTAAATCCACACTGTAGCCAAAACTCATGTGATGTTTACATTTCCTACTTTGCAGGCAAGATGGTCTCAAAAGGCAGAATATGCTAAAGATGTGTTAGACAACTCTATAAGTACAGTCTCAAGACTCTTGTCATCTTTGCTGTGTAAATTACTTCAATAGGAGTCAAGGGAATTTAAAGAGGCAAAATGACATGACAAACAATTATATTCTAACACTCTATTTATGACAATGCCCTTTCAGTTTATTGTTCCTCCAGAATGACCCATCACTGTAATCCCACTGATGAATCAAGGGACTTATGGTTAGATTACACACAGCTTGTAGGCAAAGAGAAAATATAAATAAAGAGCTGACATTCAGGAAATGTAGAGAGACTCAAGGATAAATTCAGCTGGGATGAGTTTAATTTGTCAATGTCAATAACAACGGTTAACACATTGCAAGAATACATGCATATTAATTGAAAATAATTCAGATTAAATCACTGCTGTTTGACATTTTGAGATGGGCACTTTATCTTTTCAAGAAAAAGAGCACTATAAAATCTTTAATCTGCAAACATCTTAATTGCATGTTATCACCTCCTAATTGCTTCTATATTATATTAAACATTTTGCTAATTACCAGCCTAATCATGGTGTGAATAGCTTGAGGCAAGAGCTGAAGACTACAGGGCACAGGAGGGCCAGGAGGAAGTTCAACACTTGGTGGATTCCTGGACTTGTACCTTCTTCAGGGGTATCCACCTTTAAGTCAGACCTCTGTTGAGATAAAGAAGCAATTGTGAAGATCAAAGATGTTTATTCATCCTTCAAATTCAAATGTTATTCTGGGGAAAAGGTTTTGTCCTTTCTTATATTCTAGCTATGCTCTTAGATGGTGGTATGTGAGTTTATGATTTTATGATAAATACTAGTGGCCTGGTGCATGAAATTCATGCGGGGGGGGGTGGTTCCCTCAGCCATGCCTGTACCCTCTCTAATTGGGGACCCCTTGGGGGATGTCCAACTGCTGGTGGTCAGACATTCCTCTCACAATCTGGGACTGCTGGCTTCTAACTGCTCACCTGCCTACTTGTGTGATCGCCCCCAACTGCCTCTGCCTGCCTGATCACCCCTAACTGACCTCCCCTGACAGCCTGATATTGCCCCCAACTGCCCTCCCTGCCAGCCTGATCTCGCCCCTAACTACCTCTGCCTGCCTCATCGCCCCTAACTGCCCTCCCCTGCCGACCTGGTCTTGCCCCCAACTGCCCTCCCCTGTCAGTCTGATCGCCCCTAACTGCCTCTGCCTCAGCCCCCACCACCATGGCTTTCTCTGGAAGGAAGTCAGACATCTGTAAGATGACTGGTTGACCTGGTCTAATTAGCATATTACACTTTTATTAGTATAGATAGATTATATAGGATAGGATTGCTTAAATGGGGGAGAAAAGCCTTTTTCATCTGGAGGAGATGCTCTTGGCAGACAAAAACACATAATCCCTATATCTGCACTGATAGCCAGCCATATGCACTATACTGCCAAACCAGTCATGAAAAAAATTGAACTGCTTTCTTACATCTTACACCAAACAGCTGTTGCCCTTAAAACCCCTCCTCAGCCCCCACCTTAGGTTCTGCCTTCGCAGTTCATCCAGATTAGGTTCTGATTGGTCGGTTTCTATGCCAGTCAGCATTTCCAGGACTATCTCTGGACCTGGTCAAACAGGTGGGGTTGATGAATAGCCCTGCAGAGGCCGGGAGAGAAACAGATGCACAGCTGCTGGTAAAGCCTGGAGAGAAAGAGAGAGGCAATGGCTGATCAACAGCTGCCATGGAGGCTGGGGATCAGACCCTGCCTCTCTCTCTGCAGGCCTCTCTCTGGGCCTGACCTGCAGCCCCCTCGGCAGTCAGTGCTGGGTCACTGCGCTGGCACCAGCTTCCACAGAAACCCAGCACTGACTTCTGCTGTTCGGTGGAGCCTTGTTGGTTGTGGACGTTATGGACCCTGGCTGTTTGTATATGTAGACTAGAGGCCCAGTGCACAAAAATTTTTGCACTCGGGGGGATGTCCCTAAGCCCAGCCTGTGCCCTCTCGCAGTCTAGGACCCCTCGGGGATGACCACCTGTTGGCTTAGGCCTGCTTCCCGGGGGATTGGGCCTAAGCTGACAATCAGACATCCCTCTGGCAGCCTGAGAGCCCTCGGGGGATGTCCACTTGACAGCGGGGAGCAAGCCTAAGCTGCAGTCAGACATCCTTAGTGCTGCTGAGGAGGCGGGAGAGGCTCCCGCCACCACCGCTGTACTGGCAGCCATCAGCCTGGCTTGTGGCTGAGCAGAGCTCTCCCATTTGGGAGCACACTGACCACCAGGGTGCAGCTCCTGCACTGAGCATCTGCCCCCTGGTGGTCAGTGTGTCATAGTGACCAGTCATTCCAAGTTGTTCTACTGTTAGGGTCAGTTTACATATTACCCTTTTATTATATAGGATAGAGGCCTGGTGCATGGGTGAGGGCCATCTGGTTTTCCCTGAAGGGTGTCCCGGATCAGGGTAGGGGTTCCGCAGGGGTGCCTGGCCAGCCTGGGTGAGGGGCTGATAGGTGTTTGCAGGCTGGTCACACCCCCTTCAGGGTGGGGGTCCCCACTGGGGTGCCTGGCCAGCCTGGGTGAGGAGCTGATGGCTGTTTGCAGGCTGGTCAAGCCCCTCCCCCAACAGTGGGGACCCTCACCCCATGGAGGTTTGGCCAGCCTGGGTGAGGGGCTGATGGCTGTTTTAAGGCTGACCACACCCCCTTTAGGATGGGGGGGTCCCCACTGGGGTGCCTGGCCAGTCTGGGTGAGAGGCTGAGGGCCGTTTTCAGGATGGCCAAGCCTCCCCCCTGCCAGTGACAGAAACTCCCAGCCTCTTTTTTTTTCTTTTTCTTTTTTTTATTCTGTGATTTATTTACCTGCTATAATTGAAACTTTGTTTCTTTGAGTGGAGCTCAGAGCCAGCTGCAGGAAGCTTGGCTTCCTTCCATCATTGGGACAACCAAGCCTCCTGCTTGCTCCAGTTCTGTGGCTGCCGGCCACCATCTTGGTTGGGTTAATTTGCATATAGTCGCTCTGATTGGCTGGTGGGCGTGGCTAAAGGCATAACGAAGGTACAGTCAATTTGCATGTTTGTCTTTTATTAGTGTAGATAGGCTTAGTATTCTTTCTTAAAGTAATGAATAATTTAGAATTGGTAAAATTTGTGTAACTGAATAGCTACTGCTTCGCTGAGAAACAAACACCCAAAAAATCTAACCAAAAGAGTGACTACATTTTTTGTATCAGCAAAAATATATGCAAGCAAAAAGATAATAAGCCTTATTTTAAAAAGAAAGGAAATACATTAAAGGAACTAAACAGTGTTTTTTGACAATATGCTTGTCAAAAGTTTTCTCCTTCAACTTTTTTCTCCTACGCTTACCTTCTATTATTAAATAATAATATCTAATATTTGTAAAGATTTAAGGAATTGAGATGATATTATAATATTTTCAGGAGGATAATTTATCAGGAACATAAAATGCTCAAAATGTTCCAAATTCTTTAATACATCCATTCCACTTCTAAGCATTTTTCCTGTGAAATTCATAGTGGAGGAGTATGTTTTGGAAAGTTTTAGATAATGATTTTTATCATATCATTATTAATTAGAAGAGTCTTGGAAAATGATGCAGTGAAAAATTATAAATATTGTGATAGTCCTTTGGAGTATTTTTTCTGTGTTTTTTAAAACTCTTTATTGTTGAAAGTATTACATATGTCTCCTTTTCCCCCAGTGACCTTTCCCAGCCCTCTCCCATCCCCCAGAATAGACCCTCACCTCCCTACTATCTGTCCATTGGTTATGCTTTTATAGTGTGTCCCAAAATTCACCCAAGATTTGCAATTGAATTGAATGGCAAAACTTGCGTGAATTCTGGGACACCCTATATGTATGCATACCAGTTCTTTGGTTGATCTCTTACCCTATCACCTCCTACCAGCCTCTGTCTTCCCTCTGAACTTTGACAGTCTGTTCAATGCTTCTATGTCTCTGGATCTATTTTTGTTCATCAGTTTATGCTGTTCATCATATTCTACAAATGAGTAAGATCATGTGATAATTATCTTTCTCCAACTGGTTTATTTCACTTAGCATTATGCTCTCCAGGTTTTTCCATACTATTGAAAATTGTAAATTTTTTTTCTTTTTTACAGCAGCAGAGTATTCCATTGTATCAATGTACCACAGTTTTTTAATTCACTCATCTGTTGATGGGCACTTAGGCTGTTTCCAAATCTTAGCTATTGTGAACTATGCTGCTATGAACATAGGGATGCCTATATTCTTTCTGATTGGTGTTTATGGTTTCTTGGGATATATTCCCAGAAGTGGGATTACTGAGTCAAATGCAAGTTCCATTTTTAATTTTTTGAGGAATCTTCATACTGTTTTTCACAGTTGCTGCACCAGTCTGCATTCCCACCAGCAGTGCAGAAGGGTTCCTTTTTCTCCCCATCCTCAACAGCACTTTTTGATAGTTGATTTGTTGATCATACCCATTCTGACAGGTGTGAGATGGTACCTCATTGTCATTTTGATTTGCATCACTCCAATGATTAGTCACTTTGAGTATGTTTTCATATGTCTCTCAGTCTTCTATATGTGTCTATTTAGGTCCTTTGTCCATTTTTTGATTGGATTGTTTATCTTCCTTTTGTTAAGTTGTATGAGTTCCCTTATCGGCTGTCACATTGAAAAATATGCTCGCCCATGCAGTGGGCTCTCTTGTTATAATGTTGATGGTTTCTTTTGCTGTGCAGAATTTTTTTATTTTGATGTAATCCCATTTGTTTATTTTCTCCTTAGTTCCCATTGTCCTAGGAGATGTATGTGTAAACATATTGCTATGAGAGATATCTGATATTTGGCTGCCTATGGATTCTTCCAAGATTTTTATGGTTTCCCATCTTATGTTTAAGTCTTTTATTCATTTTTTTCTTTTTTTAAAAATTGTTTTATTGCTTAAAGTATTACAAAGAGTATTACATATGTCTCCTTTTTTTCCCGCCCTTGACAATCCCCTGGCCTCCCCTACCTCCCAGTGTATTATGTCCATTGGTTATGCTTATATACATGCATACAAGTCCTTTGGTTGATCTCTTACCCTCCCATCCTGCCCCGCAATCCTCCCTGGCCTTTCTGCTATAGTTTGACAGTCTGTTCAAGGCTGCTCTGCCTCTGTACCTATTTTTGTTCATAAGTTTATAATGGTCTTTATTATCCATGAATGAGGGAGATCATGTGGTATTTTTCCTTCATTGACTGGCTTATTTCACTTAGCATAATGCTCTCCAGTTCCATCCATGCTGTTGCAAATGGTAAGAACTCCTTCTTATTTACAGCAGTATAGTATTCCATCGTGTACATATACCACAGTTTTCTAATCCATTCATCTACTGATGGGCACTTAGGCTGTTTCCAGATCTTAGCTATGGTGAATTGTGCTGCTATGAACATAGGAGTGCATATATCCTTTCTGACTGGTGTTTCTGTTTTCTTGGGATATATTCCTAGAAGTGAGATCACAGGGTCAAATGGGAGTTCCATTTTTAGTTTTTTGAGGAAACTTTGTACTGTCTTCCATAGTGGCTGCACCAGTCTGCATTCCCACCAGCAGTGTACAAGTGTTCCTTTTTCTCCACATCCTCTCCAGCACTTGTCCTTTGTTGATTTATTGATGATAGCCATTCTGACAGGTGTGAGATGGTACCTCATTGTTGTTTTGATTTGCATCTCTCAGATGATTAGTGACTTTGAGCATGTTTTCATATGTCTCTTGGCTTTCTGAATGTCCTCTTTTGAAAAGTGTCTATTTAGATCCTTTGCCCATTTTTTGATTGGATTGTTTATCTTCCTTTTGTTAAGTTGTATGAGTTCCATAAAAATGTTGGAGATTAAACCCTTATCAGGGATAACATTGGCAAATATGTTCTCCCATGCAGTGGGCTTTCTTACTGTTTTGTTGATGGTTTCTTTTGTTGTGCAGAAGCTTTTTATTTTGATGTAGTCCCATTTGTTTATTTTCTCTTTAGTTTCCAATGCCCTAGGAGCTGTATCATTGAAGAAATTGCTTCGGCATATGTCTGAGATTTGGTTGCCTTTGGATTCTTCTAGTATTTTTATGGTTCCCATCATACATTTAAGTCCTTTATCCATTTTGAGTTAATTTTTGTGTATGGTGTAAGTTGGTGGTCTAATTTCATTTTTTTTGCATGTATCTGTCCAATTTTCCCAACACCATTTATTGAAGAGACTATCTTGACTCCATTGTATGTTCTTGCCTCCTTTGTCAAATATTAATTGAGCATATTGGTTCGGGTTGATTTCTGGGCTCTCAATTCTATTCCATTCATCTATATGTCTGTACTTGTACCAGTACCAGGCAGTTTTGAGAACAGTGGCTTTGTAATGCAGCTTGATATATGGTATTGCGATCCCACCTACTTTGTTCTTTTTCAGGATTGCTGCAGCTATTCAGGGTCTTTTTTTATTCCAGATGAATTTTTGGAGAGTTCGTTCTAGGTCTGTGAAATATGTCGTTGGTATTTTAATGGGAAGTGCGTTGAATTTATAGATTGCTTTAGGTAGTATGGACATTTTAATGATGTTGATTCTACCCATCCAAGAACATGGTATGTTCTTCCATCTGTTTATGTCTTCCTCTATCTCAGTTTTGAACGTCCTGTAGTTTTCTGAGTAGAGGTCTTTTACCTCTTTAGTTAAGTTTATTCCTAGGTAACTTAATTTTTTTGGTGCAATGGTAAATGGGGTTGTTTTTTATTTTCTCTTTCTTTAAGTTCACTATTGGTGTATAGAAATGCCATGATTTCTTGTTGTTAATTTTGTATCCTGATACATTGCCAAATTCATTTATTAAGTCTAATAGTTTTTTGAAGTTCTCTTTAGGGTTTTTATGTATAATATCATGTCATCTGCAAATAAGGCCAGTTTTACTTCTTCTTTTCCCATTTGGATGCCTTTTATTTCTTCTTCTTGTCTAATTGAAATGGCTAGTACTTCCAGTACTATGTCAAACAGGAGTGGTGAGAGTGGGCATCCCTGTCTTGTTCCTGTTCTTAGGAGAAATGGTGTTAGTTTTTGTCCATTGAGTATGATGTTGGCTGTGGGTTTGTCATATATGGCTTTTATTATGTTGAGGTTTGATCCTTCTATTCCCACCTTGCTGAGAGTTTTTATCAAAAATGGGTGTTGGATTTTGTCAAATGCTTTTTCTGCATCAATTGATATGACCATGTGGTTTTTTTCTTTCAATTTATTTATGAGATGTATCACATTTATTGATTTGTGGATATTGTACCATCCTTGCATCCCTAGGATAAATCCTACTTGGTCATGGTATATGATCTTTCTGATGTACTGCTGGATCCGATTTGCTAAGATTTTGTTGAGGATTTTGGCATCTATGTTCATGAGGGATATTGGTCTGTAATTCTCTTTCATTGTGTTGTCTTTATCTGGTTTTGGAATTAGGGTGATGCGGGCTTCAGAGAATGAGCTTGGAAGTGTTCCTTCCTCTTGAATTTTTTGTAGTAGTCTGAGGAGGATAGGTTTTAGTTCTTCCTTGAATGTTTGGTAAAACTCCCCTGTGAAGCCATCTGGTTCTGGGCTTTCGTTTGCTGGAAGTTTTTTGATGACTGCTTCAATTTCTTCCATAGTTATTGGCCTATTGAGATTTTTAGATTCTTCCTGATTGAGTTTTGGAATGTTGTATTTTTCTAGGAATATGTCCATTTCCTCCAGGTTGTCCAGTTTGTTGGAGTAGAGTTGTGCATAGTGTTTTTTTAACAATCATTTGTATTATGTGGGGTCTGTTGTTATTTCGCCTCTATCATTTCTGATTTTGTTTATTTGGGTCCTCTCTTTGCTTCTTGGTGAGCCTGGCTAGAGGTTCATCAATCTTGTTTATCCTTTCAAAGAACCAGCTCTTGGTTTCATTGATTTTCTGTATTGTTTATTTGGTCTCTATGTCATTTATTTCTACTCTAATATTTATTATCTCCATCCTTCTGCTCACTCTGGGCTTTTCTTGTTGCTCTCTTTCTAGTTCTTTGATATGTAGAGTTAGATGATTTACTACCATTTTTTCTTGTTTTTTTTTTTAGATAGGCCTGTAGAGCTATAAATTTCCCTCTCAGGACTGCTTTCATTGTGTCCCATAGGGTTTGGATTGTTGTGTTTTCATTGTCATTAGTTTCCAGGATGTTTTTAATTTCTTCTTTGATCTCATTGGTAACCCAATCAATATTTAATAGCATGCTATTCAGCTTCCAAGTGTTTGAGTATTTTGGGTTGTTTTTATTGTAGTTTATTTCTAATATTATGTCATTGTGGTCTGAGAAGATGTTTCGTATGATTTCAATCTTCTTGAATTTGAGGAGACTTTGTTTGTGACCCAATATGTGGTCTATTTTTGAAAATGTCCCATGTGCACTTCAGAAGAACATATATTCCATGGCTTTGTCCTGAAATGTTCTGAAGATGTCAATTAAGTCCATCTGATCTAGTGAGTCATTTAGGATTGCTGTTTCTTTGCTGATTGTTTGTCTAGAGGACTTATCCAGTGATGTCAGTGGTGTATTAAAGTCCCCTACTATGATTGTATTGTTGTCGATCTATCCTTTGATATCTTCCAGGAGTTTTTTTTTATGTATTTGGGTGCTCCTGCATTGGGTGCATATATGCTTATCAGGGTTATATCCTCTTGTTGTATCGATCCCTTTAGTATTATGAAGTGGCTTTCCTTATCTCTTTTTATGGCCTTCACTTTGAGGTCTATTTTGTCTGATATAAGTATTGCTACCCCAGCTTTTTTTTCATTTCCATTTGCCTGATAGATATTTTTCCATCCCTTCACTTTCAGTCTGTGTGAGTCATTTTTCTGAGGTGGGTCTCTTGTAGACAGCAAATATATGGGTCATGTTTTTTTTATCAATTCAGCCACTCGATGTCTTTTGATTGGAGCATTTATTCAGTTTATGTTTAAAGTTATTATTGAAAGGTACTTGTTTGTAGCCATTTCTATTTTTTGTGCCTGTTTTCTTTCTTAGCTTTTTATTTCTTCTTTTTACACCAGTCCTTTTAGCATTACTTGCATTGCTGGCTTGGTGGTGATTAACTCCCTTAGTCATTTTTTGTCTCTGAAGCTTCTTATTTCCCCTTCAATTTTGAATGATAGCCTTGCTGGATAGAGTATTCTTGGGTTCAGTCCTTTGCTTTGCATCACTTTGTAAATTTCCATCCATTCTTTTCTGGCCCGATGTGTTTCTGTTGAGAAATCAGTTGATAATCTAATGGGAGATCCCTTGTATGTAACTTTCCATCTCTCTCTTGCAGCCTTTAAGATTCTCTCTTTGTCCTGAACATTTGCCATGGTAATTATGTGTCTTGGTGTGGGTCTTTTCGGGTTCACCTTTATGACATTATTTTTTGAAATAGGTTTTCTAACCCTTGTTCCTCTTTCTGTTGTTCTGGGGGGAGGGGGGTCCATGGGCGAGGAATGCATACGTGAGGGGAAGAGACAGC
The DNA here is from genome assembly GCF_963259705.1 of Myotis daubentonii. NCBI lineage: Eukaryota > Metazoa > Chordata > Mammalia > Chiroptera > Vespertilionidae > Myotis > Myotis daubentonii. The sequence continues at coordinate 109,017,856 of NC_081842.1, forward strand.
TCCAAGCCATCAGATTTTTTACAAGAATGCTACAAGATAGGGGAAGAAAAGAGGGAGGCCCTTTGAACCTTTGAAACTGATAGCATGCAGGGAAAATGGGGGAAATAGCCAATTAGAAAAGAGCAAGGGACATATATAAGGAATGGTCCAATTAGGAAGTGGAATGAGCAGACCAAGAAGCTATGAGCATTTATAAACCCAGAGACAATTAGACTCACAGGACTGGTTTTTCCCATTTTAGAGAGAGAACTTTCTCCATTTTGGGGACCCCTTCCCTAGGGGAATTTGTATATACTTGCAATAAATTTCCACAGTGTTGCTTAAAATCTTTTAGTCCATGAATTTTATTCTTCAAACTTCACAGGACAAGAACCTGTGAGGAGAGTCCCAGCTTGCCATCGGGGAGTATTAGAATTGGCATCCAATATGGGGCCTGTGCTGTGTCATCTTTCTATGCCAAGTGGTAAATAAGAAGAGTCTGTTGCCTTCTTACTATCCTCTTTATAGTTTTGGAGACATTGCTGGGCACCTGCCAGCCACTTAATTTGGCTGCTGTCTCAGTGGGCAATTCTCTTTCACTTTCTGTTTCATAGACGCAATTTGCAGGCCATTTAAAAGCGGGCATAGGTCAGTCACTTAAATGCCACCAGGGTAACTGCCTCATAAAAAGGCTCTGATAAACTGGTTTTTGGACTGGGTTAGAGGGCAGTGGGCCCCCAGACAGTTGCAAGACAAAGTTTGACCAATGACAGAATGAGTGCTTGGGCAGCTACCCAGGCTTAGAAGATCAAAGAGGCCAATTCCTCCCTCTGGTTCCAAAACTGGAATGTCTTCTCTTGAGAAAGGACATATAGAGGTATCTGGGGTTAAGTCCTAAGAGGGACTCTAGAACATAACTATAATTAAAATCTGACCCATCCAGGGAGTGCATTTAAGGGCTGGTAACCCAGCATTCTGGGTCCTCCTGGCCATTCTAGACAGTGGGAGAGAGAAACAGACCCAAGCACCACTCTACAACCCACAACACAACGTCCAACCCTGGCCTGGTTCCCATTCAGGTTAACTCAGAGGTTCATCTCCTCTTTCTGCTCTTATGGTATTGATTCAGACAGCTCCCACTGGGGTCCCACTATGCTTAGCCCCTCCCATCACAGACCACAATCTCCTCAATCCGGACACTGCTCTTCTCTGTACCTCTTGGATTAGAAGGAATCCAGATCCTATGTAGATTCATAGGCAAACCCTCACCTAATGTATCCTTGGTGCCCCCTGGGCAATAATTAGGTGTTCCCTAGATCTTAACGGACAGGGCCAGAGGCTGAGCCACGGCAGTGAGAGGCACAGAGCAGTTCCCATCTTGCATGGAAGGCTTAGCTCAGCCCTGCACACCCTCACTTGGACATAGAATCTCTAGCTAGTGCAATGTAGGGCCAGGAACAATGCTCCAGGTAGCCGAGCCAACCCCTCCCAGTGGCCTGCTCCTCTGATGTCACAATCGCATTGCTCCAGCCCAGGCAGCAAGGAGGCATGCATGAAGGGCTGGGATTCCCCAGTCATGGCCTGATCCTGCCCCTCCTCGCCTATACTACCCCCTCAGAAGCCCCCTTCCTCCTTTGCTGGGGCTAGTGTGCACAGGCAGCCTGGCAGAGCAAGTGGTGGTTGGGCACTGTACCAGGGACAGGGAAGCTAGTGGGCTGCAGGACAGTGTCCTTAGGCACAGTTCCCTGCTCATGACTTTTCAGTTCTTTTACCTGTCTAGTTCAAAATAATTATGATAATTAGCTTTATGAAACCAAATTTCCAGGATCTTAGAAATACAAGTACTAGTCAAAAACTCATGTTTGGATCATCTTTAAAAGAGCAAGTTTCTGGGAAAGACTGCCATGTGCTTAAATCAGCTTAATTCATTTCAGCTATCAAACCATTGATGACTAGATCACTTATATTTTGATGACTAGAGCATGCTTTTGTCTTTATTACAAAAATGCCTCTAAAATAGGTTTAGAGCTATAAATATGTCTTATACTTAATGAAAGTGTGTCTTGAAATTAAGTGCCATTAAAATATTTAAAAGGGTCAATCTAAGGAATGCTAGTAGTTTGCTTTTTTTGGTTATTGGAAATGGAGGCTTCTAAGAGTTATTAGTTGCAAATGGTAGTAGGATTATAGAAAGCATGAGGCATGGAGATGCATTTTGAAGGAAATAGAGAATGGATTCTGGGGCTGGTAATTTCCAAAGGCTGTAAGATTTATGAAGGTTAGTGGAAGTGATAGAATGAGAAGAGGAATGTTGAAAAGAAGTTATGTAAATGGCATAGGTAGTAAGCCAAGATAAGTGGAATAGGAAAACTTGGGCAAGGAAGTTAAACTAAAGGCCAAACCATGTAGACAATTTATAACCAGCCTATAACTACCGAGCCATTTCTTCCTCAGCCAAGGACACAGAGTAAATAGTAAAGCCTCCCTAATAAAAGAATGCAGAAAGGGAGGAGAAACGGGAAAAGAAAAAAAAGGGGGGCCATTTTATTCCCTAAGCAGAGGAGCCAGCTTAAAGCTTAACAAGATGAAATTGCCAGTTACTTCTCACACTTTCTGGGAAGGCCACAACAAAGTAAAAGAAAATCTTGAGTTGTACCAGAATATTCAGCAGAGGAATTTTAAAACCTATAGACAGGAGGGTGTATGATGCCTCAGACACCCTCTTCCCAGCCTGCTCTTCAGATTGTCTGGAGGCTCCTCTGATCCAGAGTAAAATTTGCATTTATGTAAATGAATGCCAGACAAAAGCATAATAGTCAAAAATAAATCCATAGGCAGCCTGGCAGAGCAAGTGGTGGTTGGGCAGTGTACCAGGGACAGGGAAGTTTAAAAAGAAAAAAAGAAAAGTTTATAAAGAAAACAGTTTAAAAAGTTTAAAAAGAAAAAATATTAACAATTCCTTCCACTACTATTTACATAGAGTAACCTGGTATTTACAGAGTAAATTTTCATTCAAGCACAAATCTTAGCATTAACTAGCCACTACAAGTGTAATAGGAGTTACTTTTACCTGAGGTATGCATTACAACATCAATTAGAATCTCTCTCCCAATTGTTTTTGGGAGGTAACCAAGATTTTTGGTGTCCTTGTTTCAATGAAGCTTAGTGTTTAAAAAAAAACCAAAAACTAAGACTCTTAACATTTCAGTATTTTTAATCACTTGAGTAAAGAGAATAAATATTGCTAGTGAGCAAGACAACCAGAAGGCTCATTGTACATCCAAGATAGTAGTAGATAGTAGTAGACAGGAAAAATCAGGAGAAATAAAACTGCATTATGTGACTGAATTAACTCTTAAAGTATTGCTGATTTTTAATCTTCACTTTTTCAGATACAAGGTAACATTTTTAAAGCAATTGAGTAAATCTACACTCATAAAAGACAAACAAGCAAATTGACCATACCTTTGCTATGCCTTAAGCTACGCCCACCAGCCATACAGAGCAACTATATGCAAACTAACCCAACCAAGATGACGGCCGGCAGCCACGGAGCTGGAGCAAGCAAGAGGCTTGGTTGCCCGCTGGCAATGGAGGAAGCCAAGCTTCCTGCCCACAAAGACTGGCTCTCAGCTCCACTAAAGGCTACAAAGTTTCAATTATAGAAGGTAAATAAATTTCAGAATAAAAAATTTAAAAAATAGAAGATGCTGGGAGCTTCCGTGGCTTGGCCAGCCTGAAAACGGCCCTCAACCCCTCACCCAGACTGGCCAGGCACCCCAGTGGGGACCCCCCACCCTAAAGGGGGTGTGAACAGCCTGAAAACAGCCATCAGCTCCTCACCCAGGCTGGCCAATCCTCCATCGGGTGAGGGTTCCCACTTGGGGGGGACTTGACCAGCCTGCAAACAGCCATCAGCTCCTCACCCAGGCTGGCCAGGAACCCCAGTGGGGACCCCCACCCTGAAGGGGGTGTGACCAGCCTGCAAATACCCGTCAGCCCCTCACCCAGGCTGGCCAGGCACCCCTGTGGAACTCCTACCCTGATCCGGGACACCCTTCAGGGCAAACCAGATGGCCCCCACCCATGCACCAGGCCTCTATCCTATATAATAAAAGGGTAATATGCAAATTGACCCTAACAGCAGAATGACTGGGAATGACTGGTCACTATGACACACACTGACCACAAGGGGGCAGATGCTCAATGCAGAAACTGCCCCCTGGTGGTCAGTTCACTCCCACAGGGTGAGCTCTGCTCAGCCACAAGCCAGGCTGACTTCTGCCAGTACAGCGGTGGTGGCAGGAGCCTCTCCCGCCTCCTCAGCAGCACTAAGGATGTCCGACTGCAGCTTAGGTCTGCTCTCTGCTGGTAAGTGGACATCCCCCAAGGGCTTCTGGGCTGCCAGAAGGATGTCTGACTGCCAGCCTGGGCCCGATCCCCTAGGGAGCAGGCCTAAGCCAGCAGGTGGTCATCCTCCGAGGGGTCCCAGACTGCAAGAGGGTTTAGGCTGGGCTGAGGGGATCCCCCCCAAGTGCACACATTTTTGTGCACCGGGCCTCTAGTTATATATATTTTTCTCCCTACCTATACCTACAGAATTTGGAAATTCTTAATAAGTCATGGCAATATATTTATTTGCATGAATTCAATAAGACCAGTTTCCAATGTTAGTCTTGTTAACCAAGACTTTGACTGGAGTGTCATCTCTGAGAGAGATGTGCCTACACTCTGGATGTCACCAGAAGACTTAAAGCCAATGTGAACACCTTGGAAAAAAGCCTGGTACCTTTCTTTGTCATGTGGTTCATGGCAGTCTTTCCAGGTAAGGAACAAAGGTTGCTTTCCTGAGGGATGGCAAGGTACCTCCAGACATCATTTGGGACCTCAAAAACTTGAGAAATTCATCCCAAGTCTACAGGTATTGCAGGCAAGTCTAATGGCAGCTAGGTGGCTCTACTTCTTTTCCTTGAGAGGCTCATTAAATCTCAATCATGAGATTCCAGCAAAACAGATTTTAAAAGAGCCTATACAATCAATTGCTATTCTTATTATGTTCATGCAAACACTCAGGCCAAATTGAAACTAGACTTAATACCGTAAAATAGATTGGTCCATAATAAAAATAAGGGAGATTTTAGGAAGAAAAATCATGTTTCAACAGACTCTATAATATACAATTGTGAGAAGACTCCAATTAATTTTTTTGAAGTTTTATTTTTCACTTATGAATGGCACTAAATCTTAAATTTTTCTAGTTTTCTTGGATGTTTAGCTACAACTCTCCAGACTAATGCTTACTTTTTTCTGCCCTTAGCTTTAGAGTTATTGGACACGAAAACACTTTTTCTTCCACAGTACCATCCTCTATAATAAAACCCTAATATGCAAATTGACTGAATAGGGGAATGACCAGTTGCTATCATGCACACTGATTACCAGGGGGCAGATGCTCAGTTCAGGAGCTGTTCCCTGGTGGTCAGTGTGCTCCCACAGAGAGAGCATTGCTCAGCCAGAAACCGGGCTCATGGTTGGTGGTAGTGGGAGCCTCTCCCACCTCTGGAACGAGCCTAAGCTGGCAGTTGAACTCCCCTGAGGGGTCCCAGACTGCAAGAGGGTGCAGGATGGGGTGAGGGACGCCCCCCACCCCAGCACCGGGCCTCTAGTTTGTTATAATTGTTCAGTTTGTCTCCACCAGGTTACAAGCCCTACTTGCACTCATGAAATACCCCCTCTAGACACCATCGCCACCTCCTTCCATACCCAGGCCTCATTGAGAACAAGAATTTATTGACCCTAAAGAAAAATGTCACCCTCTTTAATATAGGATTTGTTTAGTCCTTTTCCAGTCTGTTACATCTTTCCATGGTTAGAATTTTAAGAAATTAGCCTTAGACTTGTGGGGATTGGAGGGAGTCTTAGTTCTTACTAGAATTGTAAAAAAGCCTAGGAGGGAGTGCCCCTGCTCGGGAAACACAGCATGCTTCTGGTGCCTGCATCTCCCGGTGTATAGGAGGACATATGGGCCCTAGCATTGATGACTTTTTCCTTTTGTATGAAAAACAAATAAAACAGAGGATTAGAAAGAGGAGGGCCAAAAGAGACTAGAGCAAGCCCTCCAGCATTATTTGCAGTGTCCCTCTGTGTTCCCAGGAAGATCATATTATCAAGATTTATCAGTAGATTTAAAGCCCTAGACTTGGCTAAAGTAGGATTCCACCCATTCTACATAAGTCCCTCATTACTGACAAACTAAGGAGACCAGAATGAAGACGATAGATCTTTTAATAGGGAGGGCAAACATAGGAATAAAGAGAGTGAGTGCTGTTTGTGCTCTCCCCAGAATTCCGGGTACTGGCCAAACTCTCTGATTCTTAGGCCTAGAGTCACTCTTTTTAAACTCCTTTGGGAAATTCAATGGCTACTTCAAAAACATTGGAACCATCTCAGGCACTTTTAATCAGGGACACAGGTTATTTCAGGCTTCCCCAAATCTGAAAGGGGGCGGGTACCTGGTAGGCTGGTACATGTACACAATCCAGAGGTCCATCCTGTTAGTGGGTGCACACTAGCAGGCATTCTTCACAGGACTCAGGATATAGGCACCTGGATCTTGCTGGTAAGGTAGCTAGCCCAGCAGATTCTCACTCGTCTGCCACATGCTACGAAGCACTAAGGATTGACACTTTTTGCCTGGGAGGAGGATGCCCTTGCTGGGAAAGGCCCACAGAAGATGCTAGACATCTTTCTGTGGGTTTTCTTTTAGATGGGTAACTCATCATCTACACCCTGAGAGGGCAGCCCATTTTTGAGCTGCAGTCTTAAACATTGGAATTCCTATAATCCACAAACATTGAAGAAAAAGCGCCTAATTTTATTTTAGACCAGGTTTGCCCCAGTACCATTTAGCAGATGGGAAAGCTGGCTCCCAGAAGGGGTTTTAATTATAACACCATTTTACAATTAGATCTTTTTTATAGAAGGAAAGGGAAATGGTTGAAAGTTCCCTATATCCAGGTTTCCTTTACTCTAAAGGACAAACCAGATTTATATAGAGACATCCAGAAGTCTACAGATTCTTTAGCACGCATGGTTCTTACTCACAGAGAAGCCCTCAATTATTTACTAGCTGAATAGGGCAAAGTCTGTTCCATGATTAACACTTCTTGCTGCATCTACATAAACATCTCCAAAGAGGTAGAGGAACGAACTACTCGAATCCTCCAACAAGCAACGTGGCTAAAAGAAAGGGCCTCACAATCTCTTGCCCCAGAAGTCTAGGCACAAATTAAGGATATGATGCCATCCCTGAGAAGTTGGCTAGCTCCCTTTCTTAGCCTTTTATCTATACTGCTTTTCTTCTCATGTTGAAGTCCTAAAGCTACAAATGGAACCACAAACAGAAGCCACATCCTTCTTTCATAGACCCCTAGATCACCCACTTCCAATAGGACCCTGACTGCTGCTCTAATCAACGTTCTTGTCTAGCAGGAAACAGAACGATCAATGCTCCTGCCCCAACAGCAGTTGGGGGTTCACAATTGGAGGGGAGACTGAAAGGATTTTAGAGACAGGAAAGACAGTTTTAGGGAAAGGGGTGTCCATGGGAGAGGAATGCATACGTGACAGGCAGAGACAGTTCCAAGTCACAAGAAGTTACAAGATAAGGAGAAGAAGAAGAGGGGAGTGAGGTTTGAAACTGATACCATGCAGGGAAAAGGGGGAAAGTGGCCAATTAGGAAAGAACAAGGAAAATAAAATAAGGAAGGATCCAATTAGAAAGTGGAATGAACAGACAAAGAAGCTACAAGCATTTATAAACCTGGGAACAGAGACTCATAGGACTGGTTTTTCCCATTTTAGAGAGAGAACTTTCTCCATTTTGGGGACCACTACCCAGGGGGAGTTTGTATACATTTGCAATAAACTTCCACACTGTTGCTTAAAATCTTTTAGCTTGCAAATTTTATTCCTCAAACTTGGTAAGACAAGAACATGGGAGGAGAGTCCCAGCTTGCCATTCAGTGTATGAAAACCTATTGATTTTACCAGCTTGGTTTAGTAATTCAGTCAAGATGATATTGCTCTCCTGAATTCTGCTTCATTGCAAGGGGGAGCTAAAATTATTGTAATTAAGTACAAAGTTTACCAAACACAGGGAAAAACACATACTCAAATACTTGAAAAAGAATATAAACAAGAAGCCAAGCCAGCTGGTAAAGTAAAATAGAAATTTAACTGACACAGATTTCTAGGTTTCTATCCAAACGTTGTTCTACTTTGCTGCCTTAGATTGTGGTTGTTGAATGCCCTCCAGCTGCCAATCTGATATGGAGATGGGAAATCCAGTAAACTTACTTCCAAATCATCCTAAACACATGCCAAATTAGAACCACTTTTTCTTGGAGACTCAGAGAAAAAGTGAAGAATGATATTAAAATATGTAGTTTTCTTTACATCAAACTGTTTTCCAGATTCCCACTGAGGTATATGTGTTGAAATTCTGAAAGAAAGTGTTCATATGACACATTACCACAGAACTCAGCAAACCAAATACAGCTTTGTAAGATGCCAAAAGTATGAGCTCTGAAAAGACTTCCAGCCTCTATTATTTTATGGCAAATGAAACTTTAAGTACAGCTCATTGTTATTTACAATTTCACAATGTTTTGGAAGTTAAATATTTCTACTTTAAGTTCACTAAAGTGTAAGAGGCATAGTCTTTCAAGATAAATATTGGAAAACCATATGTATCTATGTTCTTGTTTTTCTGTGTGGTTTCTATGCAATATTTTTGCCTCACCTAATCCATTATTATATTCATTAAAACAAGATAAAATAAAATTAAACGGTACATCTAAAATATAAAGACTTTAAAAATACTCTAGGAAAGAAAGTTTAGAGTTGGAAGAAGCCTTATTAACTAAGTCAATTTATTCATTTTACAAATGAGAAAACTGAAGTCTCAAAAAGTTAAAAGTTAGTCAAGATCTACTAAACTGTCAATGGCAGAATCAGGTAAGAAGTGGATTTCCAGTCTTCCAGATCAGGGATATTTCTATTACCTTTAATTGGTATTACTAATTTTTATTTCATGCCTTATACAATCTAGAACATTTCTAATTAATAATTTATTCTACTGTCCTCTTTTTGTCCATAGATTATTTTAATGGTAATCCATAAATTCCATTAACAAAGCTGATTCGAATATTCAGCTAAATTAATTTAAATAATAATGGTATTTAAATCTGCAATTTAATTTAGGACTAGCGTTTTTTTAATTTATCTTTTTATTTAAAAACACACATATTTATTTATTAACATTTAGTGTGATTTAACAATGATATATAGTAATCTCCCCTTATCTGCAGTTTCACTTTCTGCCATTTTAGTTATTCAAGGTTAACCATGGTCAGAAAATATTAAATTCCAGAAACGATACATAAGTTTTAAACTGCATGCCATTTTGAGTCATATGATGAAAACTCTCACCATTCTGCTACATTCTGCCTAGGAAATTAATCATCCCTTTGTCCAGCACAGGGACCCTGTATAAGCCAATAGCCTGTTCGTCACTTTGTAGCCATCTTGGTTATCAAACTGACTGTGGAGTGTACATCTCATCCATCTCATCATGAAGGCATTGTATCAGCTCACATCATGATGAGAAGAAGGGTGAATACAGTACAAAAATATATTTTGAGAGAGAGACCACACTCACATCACTTTTATGCAGTATATTGTTATAATTTTTCTATCTTATTATTAGTTACTAGTATCCATTTGGTTACAATGTAAAATGTTTCCACCTGGATATAAAGCAAGTTGTGTTCCTGGGCTAAAGATACTCCAAGGAGGCTAGTCGCTAGAGAGAGGAAGCTGGGCGTTGCTATGTGATGTCATTACTCGGTGTCCACAGCCACTGTTTCTGGGCTGGCCTGGGCTGTGGGCCACATTTTCCGCCATGGGGTCTTGGCAGTGTTGGCTGCAATTTGGTGAGCTGTTGCTCCAGGGTGGTGGCAGGGCCTGTGTCCCACTTTGGGGAAGCCGAGTGTTGTTTTGTGGGTGCCAGGTCCGTGGTGCTGTTTCTCTGTAAATGGCCAGTGTATGTCATGGCAGCTCCTGCATTGAGCATCTGCCCCCCTGGTGGTCAATGCATGTCATAGCGACTGGTCAGATGGTCAGGCACTTAGCATATTTGCCTTTTATATATATACTAAATGCCCGGTGCATGAAATTCATGCACTGGGCGGGGGGTCTCTCAGCCTGGCTTGTGCCCTCTCACAGTCTGGGAGGCCTGCAATTGATCACCCCAAAGAGGTAGACCCTGCCCACCCGGCCAGGGCTCCACAATGAATCACCCCCACAAAGGGAGGCCCCGCCCACCGGCTGCAATGCTGTCATGGGGTAGCGTAGCTCTCCCTCTTTAGGGCAATTGATTGCGCCCCACAGTGGGAGGCCGAGGCCACCCACAGGTGGGCTGTGGCAGGTGGGTGGGACCTCCCTCTTTGGTGCCATCGTGGAGCCCCCTGATTGATTGATTCATTGCCCCACCAGCAGGTGTCCTGGGCCTCCCTCTGCAGAACAATCATGGGGCAATGGTGAGGCCCCCAACCGATCGCATTGCACCTGTCTTGGCTGGCCTGGCACCAGTGGATGGCATAGTGTGGTCGTCTGGAAGGTCGCCCAGGAGGACATCCACAAGGATGTCCAGAAGGTCTTTCGGCTGTCTAGTCTAATTAGCATATTACACTTTTATTATTATAGATAGATTGCTAATCTCTTACTGTGCCAAATTTATCAATTAAACTTTATCATGGGTATGTATGTAAAGGGGAGACAAATTTTCAAAATTATAATATGCCTCTGGGATATTGATTATTTTAAGATGGTTATTTTTAAGGCCCAAAAGGCTCAGGACAAAACTGATCTTCCCTCTAACTGCCTAAAAATATTTAAGATAAAAGGCAGGAAAGAGTTATAATCCTAGTTCAGGAAAGAGTTATAATCATAGTTCATAGTTGAATCTGAATTCTGTGTGATGGACAGGGAGGAACCCAGAAAGGACTCTTCAATCAATGTCCTCTTTGTGTACCATCCTTTCTAGATAGCCCAGCAAATATTTCTCTACTAAATATTAACTTTTTTTGTATCCATGAATTGCCTTCCTTCCCTTTGAAGAACCAGCCCCTAACCTCCTTCTCCTTAGTCCAGAATAACATAATATCTCATATATACCTCATTTTGCCTTAGCATTTTTATCATGCTGTGTAAATTCCCCATTTGTACATATTTTTTAAATATATTTTATTGATTTTTTACAGAGAGGAAGGGAGAGGGAAAGAGAGTTAGAAACATCGATGAGAGAGAAACATTGACCAGCTGCCTCCTGCACACCCCCCACTGGGGATGTGCCCGCAACCAAGGTACATGTCCTTGACCGGAATCGAACCCGGGACCCTTGAGTCCACAGGCTGATGCTCTATCCACTGAGCCAAACCAGTTAGGACCCCATTTGTACATATTAATTTGATTTTTCTCCTGTTAATCTGCCTTGTGTCATTTTAATTATTTGACGAACTATAGAAGCTACATGTGTAGAAAAAAAAAACATAGAGTTCATTACTATTTGTGGTTCCAGGTATCCACTGGAGATCTTGGAACATATCTGCACTTATAAAGGGAGACTAATGTAATTCATTATGTATCATTTATGCTTTGCCTGCTTCCAAACAGATATAAAAAATCATGACATTAAAGAAGTTATCATAGAATGGTAAACTGATAAAGTGTGAGAGGGAATAGAAAAGCCAAGTAGTAAAGACAGAATAGATAATTATGCCAGAAAAAACTAATCTCTTGGAGACTCTTCAAAAAATTTCAATTTGTGCTTCCTGAGAACCAAGGGAAAACAAGACACATAAAGAGATTTCATTTGACAAACTGAGATCTAAAACATACATTTCGCTTTTTTAATGATTTTACTTTTATCTTTTATCTGTTTTCTTGTAATGAACCTCCTAAGAAGAATTGTTTATGAACTTTAAGTACAAGCTAATAGTCATTTTACTGTTTGTCTTTATGTTAATTCTAGAGGCCCGATGCATGAAATTCGTGCAAGAGTAGGCCTTCCTTCCCCCGGCTGCTGCACCAGCTTCCCTCTGGCACCCTGGATCTGGGCTTCTCTCTGGCGCCGGGGACCCAGGCTTCCCTCTGGCTGCCAGCAGGCACCCTAGACCCAGGCTTCCCTTTCAGCCCAGCTTCATCCAGAAGGTCGTCTGGAAGGACATCCAGTCTAATTAGCATAATATGCTTTATTATTATAGATTTAATGTAGATATATTTTGTTCATGACTATTTCCTACATAGATCCTAGATGGAAGTAGTAGTATTATTTTAAAATCAAATTTTGTATATAACCCTGGAATGACAATTCTGTATGGAGCCATGTTAATGAGATGTGGTTTGGCAGCTTTCTGATGCCACACAGTAATAACTAGCAAGTAGACTCAAAGAATAATATTTCATAAAATTTGATACAAAAAGATAAGTGTATAAATATATTAAAGTTTTTCTATGAACAAAAGACATATTTTCTGTCTAAACATACTGTAAAAAACTTTTGTTTGATATTTAAAAGTAGGAAAGACCTGAATGCATTAAGACACAGAAAGTTACAAGTAATCAATGCTTTAGTTATAAAAGTGTAAACTTTTATGCCCCAAATGAGTGCATTTTCAGTGCTTTTTTCTTTACATGTAATATTGTATATCATTCTATATCTGTTGCAAATGCTTGTGGTAATAGGTGACAGATGACCCAACTTGGGAGCCTTAAATAAATATGGGTATGTTTTGTTATTCTCATCAATTTATTTAGTCCTGTGGAATTAAATTTGCTCTGCTAATCACCAGTTTTTTCATTAGTTCTCTCAATCTTGCCTGATAATCAAGAGTAATAGGGTCAGTCATAATTTTAAGAAATTTACAGCCATTGTTTCCCATCTTAATTTTCCTGATTCAAGAGTAAACTATTGTCATGGAAGGACATCAGGATGGCGAATATCTGGCAATGAGGGGTCATTTTTGCAGAAACAGAATGGATTTCATCCCCATGTTCCTCAGCCTGATAATACTCAGGTTCAGGCATTTTAGTGTGCCCCTCAATTTGATGACAGGCATCTTATGTCAGGACATCTTAGATTTCCAGGAATTTGACATAATGTCTGGAACACTTATAACACATGCAAATACAATATAAAGAAGGCTATGGATATGGTGTGGGTTTTTTTTATTGATTTCAGAAAGAAAGGGAGAGACAGAAATATCAATGATGACAGAGAATCATCGATTGGCTGCCTCCCTGACACCCCCTACTGGGGACTGAGATAGCAATCTGGGCATGTGCCCTGACCCGGAATCAAACCATGACCTGCTGGTTCATATCAACACTTAACCACTGAGATACACTGGCCGGACATGGGTATGTTTTTGCTATAAAACAAGAAGCCACAATTGAGCAGTTGCTGGTGCCAGCTGAGCAGTTCAAGGAAGTGATGTTTACATCTTGGATGCTCTCTTAGAGGCTGTAGTTATCACATTGACAGTCCAACAAGAAGCACAAAAGAAAAGGGGTATGAGGAGGATGACAGACTTCCCAGGAATTGCACAGCTAATTTTCTCTTTAGTGTAATCTTTCAAAACTCTCACATGAAGTTTCTCCAACTGAAAGGTAGATGGACATGGGGATTAAGTTAACCAATCATATCCACATGCTTCCTTCTGTCTACCTTTTTAAGTTTACCTAAAATTTCCTCCATGAAAATTTCTTCAACTACATACATCCCTAATTCTTGGGGAGTCCCATACAGTACACCACTAGTATTCCCATGCCCTATTATGTTCCCTTTAATGCTTTGTTATCTCAAAATGTAAATGTGCGCTGAGGGCAGAGGCTATGTTGTCATCCTCCTTTCTGTCCACACTGAGCAGAGCACCGTGCTAGGTACAAGCGCAATGCTACTTCATATCATTTGGGAATTTCCATTCAGGCAAGCTTAAATCTAAATTTGGGAACCATTAATTTTAATTGTGTGATCTTAGCCAGAGAATTTACATCTCAAGTTTTGTTTCCCTTCCTCTATAGTTGTTAAAAATACAACAACAGGCAATCATCAAAATCCCAATAGCTAGAGGAGGAAAAAATGGCGACCTACAGGAAGGTAGGGGGGGAGAGAGTGTGAGAGTGCAAGGAAGTGACAGAGGAGTGTGTGGACGTGTGTGGTGTGTGTGTGTGTATGAGCTAGGGACAGTTAGATTCTGCAGGTCTTCTAAGGGGCTGCTAACCCGGGCAGTCTTAGGCGGCGGAGCCCGGCTCCCAGCGCCAACACTCCTGGGCGGCCAACACAGGCACGGCTACCACGCCACCTTGGGAAACAGAGCTGCTTGAGATGAAGATCCTGGCCTCAGCACCACCCAGTCTGATCTCAGATGCATACCAGGACCCTGCAGCCACTGGGGACAGAGACCTGTAACCACAGCTACAGACCTGCGGACACCAAAAGTTCAGAAATCCCCGCTGCAGATCCATGAGTAACAGAGCCCATCCCCCTCCCTGCAGGCTCACGGGCAGCGCCATAGTAACTGATAGACCCACCCCTTGCCTGGGCCTCAGTGCTGCCATAGGAACTTTAGCCTGGAAGTGCGCGAGCACCTTAGAACTGGTCCCACTTAGTGCCTGCTTCAGGAGCCTTGGCTGGAAGCAATCACGTGAAAACTGGGAATTTGTCCCGCTTCACGCGGGCCCAGGAACACCGATTTTCTGGGCAGGAAGCAGCACCAAGCGCTAGTTACTTGACTGTGTTTCTTATCATCTGCGCCTGAGATCCCTAACTCCCTGTGCATTCACACTAATAGCCAGTGACTCCAATTTTTGGTTCAAGGTCACACAGGGACCCTGATTCTCAATGCGAGGTCATGCGAAGTAGCAGAGACTCTGATACTGGATTCTTGGGGAACTCTGACTCCCGGCGCACACTAGGGGGTGCTGATTTTCAACACGCTCCAGGGGGGTCTCTGTTTCAGCATGGTGCAGACAGGGTCCCTGATACTAAGGGCGCGGCACGAGGCCACATTGAGCGCTGACAACACTGACTCTGAGTGAGCCTGGTTGCCACCAACCCACAACAACAACACATCTTAGTATCAGAGCTCTTCAGTGACACTAGGGTGGTGGGAGGCTCCCACTGCACATGGCCCAGGCCCATGCAACTTGACGTTTGAACCATCGGGAGATAATCAGAATGAAGAGATGAAACAACACCCAGAGGAAAGACAATGAGGAGTCACCAAGAAAGGAAATTAATGAACTTGAAGCATGCAACATCACAGAAAAAGAATTCGGAATAATGATTGTACAATTCATTCACCAGATGGATGAGAAAATCAACAACCTATGCAAGAATCAGGAAGAAATGAAAAGTGATATAGCTACAATCAAAAACACCATGGAAAGTTTCAACAGCAGACTAGAAGAAGCCGAGGACTGAATTAGTGAATTACAAGATAAGGCCGAGAAACAAGCTCAATCTGAACAGCAACTGGAGAAAAAAATTAAAAAGCAGGAGGAGAGCCTAAGGGAGCTTTGGGACAACATGAAATGAAGTAACATATGCATAATAGGGCTACAAGAAGGACAAGAAGAGCAGCAAGGATTAGAAAATCTATTTAAAGAAATAATGACAGAAAACTTCCCAGATATGGGGAAGAAAAAAGTTTCACAAGTACAGAGAGTCCCAGGCAAGATGAACCCCAAAAGACCCACACCAAGACACATCATAATAATGATGGCAAATGTACAAGACAAAGAGAGAATCTTAAAGGCTGCAAGAGAGAAACAGAGAGTTACGTTCAAAAGATCCCCCATCAGATTATCAAATTATTTCTCAACAGAAACACATCAAGCTAGAAGGGAATGAAAGGAGGTATACAAAGTGTTGCAAAGCAAAGACTGAATCCAAGAATACTCTATCCAGAAATACTATCAATCAAAATTGAAGGGGAAATCAGGAGCTTTGCAGACAAAAAAAGGCTAAGGGAATTTATCACTACCAAGCCAACAATGCAAGAAATGCTAAAAGGAATGCTGTAAAAAGAAGAAATATAAAGCTAAGAAAGAACACAGGCATGAAAATAGAAATGAATCCAAGCACTGAATGGAAGAGCATATTTGCCAATGATATCACCGATAAGGTTTTAATCTCCAACATTTATAGGGA
This sequence comes from Myotis daubentonii, assembly GCF_963259705.1. NCBI lineage: Eukaryota > Metazoa > Chordata > Mammalia > Chiroptera > Vespertilionidae > Myotis > Myotis daubentonii. The sequence goes on from NC_081842.1 coordinate 109,034,111, forward strand.
ACTCATACAACTTAACAAAAGGAAGATTAACAATCCAATCAAGGAGAACCAAGATGGCGGCAATATAGGCAGACGCATCCCAGGTCGTGTCCCGGAGCAAATGGAATGAACAGCTGAAACTAGTAACACCCACACCGAATTGGCGAAATTGCTCAGCTGGTGAGAGGGTTTGCAGCCGGGAAGAGCAGAACTCCCCTGGAAAGGTAAAAAAAAAAAACAGGGATTTGGGCAGGAAAGTTTGCCAGACCTCTGAACCCAGAGAGTCGGAGGGAGACCGCGTGGCAGACAGCAGCGTCCCCTGGGACAGGCACAGCCCCTGACGGGGGGAAAAGGAGAACCGCGGGATTCCTGGCGCCGCCAGGGAAATTGAGAGCTGGGTTCTGTGACCGCGGAGGACTGAGCCTAAAGGGGGCAGCCTGAAGAGCTGACCTGACCATACAGTCCCGGTAAGAGAAGAAGCTTACAGAAACCAAGCCTTCCCCGTTTCCGTGGCCGGCGTTTGTTTGTCTGTTTTCACTGAATCCTGTTCATGGGACATTTCGGATACAGACACTCACCTGTGCTGAAGAGAGGGAGAGTGTGCTGAGGAGTGGAATCTGGGGAGAGACTGGGGAGAGAGGGGGAGCCCGGAGAGGTGGCAGCGAATTGAGTGCTGAGACACCCCTGAGCCCAAGACTGGGGCAGCCATTCTCTCCAGAGAGTGAGGCTCCTCCCCCCGGCCCCCAGGCAAGGAGCACAGCCACACCCAGATTCCACCCTGTAGGAGATCAAGGATTAAAATAACCTTATCAGTCCCTGGGAGTTAACAGGGTCTGGCCTATAGAGGGATTTTCAATCCCAGCAACAACATAGCACCAGTAACTAACTATTATGCAGTCAGCTCTGGGCAGTGAACTTCCACTGGAAAGAGAGGCCCTATAGCCCCAGAGGCCAACCCCAGAACACTGCCACCCAGAGGCTGACCCACAAACTGACTCTTTGCTAAACACAAAATAAGGCAGTCTGGGAAATAAATGCGACCTGCTTTAAAATAAGGACTGTGGTACACAACACAGAGGAACAGTATATCGCAGGGAAACTCAACATTCTCCTGAATACCTGGAAGGTCTAAGGCGAGCCACACTGAAGAATAGAAGAACCGAAGGACCTTCACTACTGCATTTTTTTTTCTTTTTTCACTTTTTAACTAAGAAATCAATTTTTTTTCTGTTCTTTTTTTTTTTCTTTTTCCATCACCTGATTTTACCCTTTTAATTACTACCTTCTTATTTTTTAACCAGTATTATTACTGCTACCATTTTACCATTTTTTAAAGTGCCATTTTATTTTCTCTTTATTTTATTTTGGGATTAGTGTTCTCCATTCTATTTTCATTGTTATATTATTGGTTGTTTCTAGTTTGCATTCATATCCAGGGAGCTGTTGCTGGAATTTGTTGGGATTAATGGCTGTTCTATAGGAGTATTCTCCTCATATAAAAAGTCTCTTCCCCTCTTCCACTTCATTCTCTCTTTTCGCTCTTTTTTTTTTCTTTTCTTTTCTCGCTTTTATTTTCCCCCCTCCTTTTTCCCAATTTCATTTTTGCACTCCTTTTTTTGGTCCCTACTTTTCTTTTCTTTTTTTTCTTTTATCTTTTTCTCTTCCTTCTTCCTTATCCCCTAATTCTCTTAATTCAGGTGGTCACCTTTATTTGGAGTTATTAATATCGTGAATATATTTGTGTATAGTGCCTGGAACGTGGTGCATTGTTGTGTTGTATTTTGTGCCTTTAAATCAACGCAGCAGATCCAAGCAACAGCAACCTCCTGAGCACCACATCCTCTGCTGAGGAACAGCAGCTGTACGTGAAACCTCGCCCCACCAGCGAGAAGAGCCACCACAGCTGTGAACAGCACCCACCAGAGGAGCTGCTGCCAACTGAAGAGCAGCAGCTACCGCAACCGCCCGAAGAGCAACCACAGACCAAGGAGTCACTGCCACCCAGGGAGCAACCACTGAACGACTCAACATCTAGATATGTCAGTGAGATCAAACATGGGTAGACAAAGAAACCCCCAAAGGAAAGAGAAGGAGGACTCTCCAGAAAAGCAGCTAAGTAATACAGAGGCATGCAACATGACAGATAAAGAATTCAGAATAAGGGTCCTAGAGTGCACAAACCGGATGGAGGAAAAAATCGACAACCTCTTCAAGAAGCAAGAAGAAACAGATGAAAAAATCGATAACATATGGAAGAAGCTAGAAGAAACAGATGAAAAAAATCGATAACATATGGAAGAAGCTAGAAGAAACAGATGAAAAAATCAACAACTTAAGTAAGACCCAAGAAGAAATGAAGAGTGATATAGCTGCAATGAAAAACTCCATCGAAAGTATCAACAGTAGACTAGGAGAAGCGGAGGACCGAATTAGTGAATTAGAAGACAAGGTAGCAAAACACACCCAAAATGTACTACAATTGGAGAAAAAAATTAAAAGACAGAAGGAGAGCCTAAGGGAGCTTTGGGACAACATGAAACGAAACAACATACAAATAATAGGAGTACCAGAACAACAAAAGGATGAACAAGGATTAGAAAACCTACTCGAAGAAATAATATCAGAAAACTTTCCTGAGGTGGGGAAGAAAAAAGTCACACAAGCCCAGAGACTCCCAAACAAGGTGAACCCGAAAAGACCCACACCAAGACACATCATAATCACCATGGCAAATGTTCAGGACAAAGAGAGAATCTTACAGGCTGCAAGAGAGAGATGGAAAGTTACATACAAGGGATCTCCCATTAGATTGTCAAATGACTTCTCAACAGAAACACATCAGGCCAGAAAAGAATGGACTGAAATTTACAAAGTGATGCAAAGCAAAGGACTGAATCCAAGAATACTCTATCCAGCAAGGCTATCATTCAAACTTGAAGGGGAAATAAGAAGCTTCACAGACAAAAAAAGGCTTTGGGAGTTTGTCACCACCAAGCCAGCAATGCAAGGAATGCTAAAGGGACTGGTATAAAAAGAAGAAATAAAAAGCTCAGAAAGAAAACAGCCACACACACACACAAAAAGAAATGGCTACAAACAAGTACCTTTCAATAATAACTTTAAACGTAAACGGACTAAATGCTCCAACCAAAAGACATTGAGTGGCTGAATGGATAAAAAAACATGACCCATACATCTGCTGTCTACTAGAAACCCACCTCATTAGAAGGGACTCACACAGACTGAAAGTGAAAGGATGGAAAAATATCTTTCAGGCAAATGGAAAGGAAAAGAAAGTTGGGGTAGCAATACTTATATCGGACAAAATAGACCTCAAAGTGAAGGCCTTAACAAGAGATAAGGAAGGCCACTTCATAATACTAAAGGGATCAATACAACAAGAAGATATAACCCTGGTAAACATATATGCACCCAATGTAGGAGCACCCAAATTCATAAAAAAAACTCCTGGAAGATATCAAAGGAGAGATCGACAACAATACAATCATAGTAGGGGACTTTAATACACCATTGACAGCACTGGATAAGTCCTATAGACAAACAATCAGCTAAGATACAGCATTCCTAAATGACTCACTAGATCACATGGACTTACTACACATCTTCAGAACACTTCACCCCAAAGCCATGGAATATACATTCCACTCTGATGCTCATGGGACATATTCAAAAATAGACCACATATTGTGTCACAAGCGAAGTCTCCCCAAATTCAAGAAGATTGAAATCATAAAAAGCATCTTCTCAGACCACGATGGCATAATACTAGAAATAAACTAAATAAAAACAACGCAAAATACTCAAACATCTGGAAGCTGAATAGCATGCTATTAAATATTGATTGGGTTACCAATGAGATCAAAGAAGAAATTAAAAACATCCTGGAAACTAATGACAATGAAAACACAACAATCCAAAACCTATGGGACACAATGAAAGCAGTCCTGAGAGGGAAGTTTATAGCTCTACAGGCCTATCTCAAAAAACAAGAAAAAATGGTAGTAAATCATCTAACTCTACAACTCAAAGAATTAGAAAGACAGCAACAAGAAAACCCCAGAGTGAGCAGAAGGAAGGAGATAATAAAGAATAGAGCAGAAATAAATGACATAGAGACCAAAAAAACAATACAGAAAATCAATGAAGCCAAGAGCTGGTTCTTTGAAAGGATAAACAAGATTGACAAACCTCTAGCCAGACTCACCAAGAAGCAGAGAGAGAGGACCCAAATAAATAAAATCAGAAACGATAGAGGCGAAATAACAACAGACCCCACAGAAATACAAATGATTGTTAAAAAATACTATGGACAGCTTTACTCCAACAAACTAGACAACCTGGAGGAAATGGACAAATTCCTAGAAAAATACAACATTCCAAAACTCAATCAGGAAGAATCTAAAAATCTCAACAGGCCAATAACTATGGAAGAAATTGAAGCAGTCATCAAAAAGCTTCCATCAAACAAAAGCCCAGGACCAGACGGCTTCACAGGGGAGTTTTACCAAACATTCAAGGAAGAACTAAAACCTATCCTCCTCAGACTACTACAAAAAATTCAAGAGGAAGGAACACTTCCAAGCTCATTCTATGAAGCCAGCATCACCCTAATACCAAAACCAGGTAAAGACAACACAATGAAAGAGAATTACAGGCCAATATCCCTCATGAACATAGATGCCAAAATCCTCAACAAAATCTTAGCAAATCGGATCCAGCAGTACATCAGAAAGATCATACACCATGACCAAGTAGGATTTATCCCAGGGATGCAAGGATGGTACAATATCCGCAAATCAATAAACGTGATACATCACATAAACAAATTGAAAGAAAAAAACCACATGGTCATATCAATTGATGCAGAAAAAGCATTTGACAAAATTCAACACCCATTTTTCATAAAAACTCTCGGCAAGGTGGGAGTAGATGGATCATACCTCAACATAATAAAAGCCATATATGACAGGCCCACAGCCAACATCATACTCAATGGACAAAAACTAACACCATTTCCCCTAAGAACAGGAACAAGACAGGGATGACATTCTCACCACTCCTGTTCAACATAGTACTGGAAGTGTTAGCCATTGCAATTCGGCAAGAAGAAGAAATAAAAGGCATCCAAATTGGAAAAGAGGAAGTAAAACTGTCCTTATTTGCAGATGACATATTATACATACAAAACCCTAGAGATTCCATCAAAAAGCTACTAGACTTAATACATGAATTTGGCAATGTAGCAGGATACAAAATTAACCCCAAGAAATCTGAGGCATTTCTATACACCAATAGTGAACTTTCAGAAAGAGAGATTATAAAAACAATCCCGTTTACCATTGCACCAAAAAAATTAAGATACCTAGGAATAAACTTAACTAAAGAGGTAAAAGACCTCTACTCAGAAAACTACAGGACGTTGAAAAAAGATATAGAGGAAGACATAAACAGATGGAAGAACATACCGTGTTCATGGATTGGTAGAATCAACATCATTAAAATGTCCATACTACCCAAAGCAATATATAAATTCAACGCACTTCCCATTAAAATACCAACGGCATACTTCAGAGATCTAGAACGAACTCTCCAAAAATTCATCTGGAATAAAAAAAGACCCCGAATAGCTGCAGCAATCCTGAAAAAGAACAAAGTAGGTGGGATCTCAATACCAGATATCAAGTTGTATTACAAAGCCACTGTTCTCAAAACTGCCTGGTACTGGCACAAGAATAGGCATATAGATCAATGGAATAGAATAGAGACCCCAGAAATCGGCCCGAACCAATATGCTCAATTAATATTTGACAAAGGAGGCAAGAACATACAATGGACCAAGATAGTCTCTTCAATAAATGGTGCTGGGAAAACTGGACAGATATATGCAAGAAAATGAAACTAGACCACCAACTTACACCATACACAAAAATAAACTCAAAATGGATAAAGAACTTAAATGTACGACGGGAAACCATAAAAATTCTAGAAGAATCCAAAGGCAACAAAGTCTCAGACATATGCCGAAGCAATTTCTTCACTGATACAGCTCCTAGGGCACTTGAAACTAAAGAAAAAAATGAACAAATGGGACTACATCAAAATAAAAAGCTTCTGCACAGCAAAAGAAACCATCAACAAAACAACGAGAAAACCCACTGTGTGGGAAAACATATTTGCCAATGACATATCTGATAAGGGCCTAATCTCCAAAATTTATAGGGAACTCATACAACTTAACAAAAGGAAGATAAACAATCCAATCAAAAAATGGGCAAAGGACCTAAATAGACACTTCAAAAGAGGACATTCAGAAAGCCAAGAGACATATGAAAACATGCTCAAAGTCACTAATTATATGAGAGATGCAAATCAAAAAGACAATGCGGTATCACCTCCCACCTGTCAGAATGGCTATCATCAACAAATCAACAAACAACAAGTGTTGGAGAGGATGTGGAGAAAAAGGAACCCTTTTGCACTGCTGGTGGGAATGCAGACTGGTGCAGTCACTGTGGAGAAAAGTATGGAGCTGCCTCAAAAAACTACAAATGGAACCTCCATTTGACCCAGTGATCCCACTTCTAGGAATATATCCCAAGAAAATAGAAACACCAATCAGAAAGGATATATGCACTCCTATGTTCATAGCAGCACAATTCACCATAGCTAAGATTTGGAAACAGCCTAAGTGCCCATCAGCAGATGAGTGGATTAAAAAACTGTGGTACATCTACACAATGGAATACTATGCTGCTATAAAAAAGAAGGAACTCTTGCCTTTTGCAACAGCTTGGATGGAACTGAAAAGAATTATGCTAAGTGAAATAAGCCAGTCAGAGAAAGATAAATACCACGTGATCTCACTCATTTGTTTAATATAGAGAACAACATAGACTGATGAACAGGGACAGATCCAAAGACAGAGAAACAGCGATCAGACTATTAATCCCCAGAGGGAAAGTAGGGGAGGGTGGGGATAAGGGGAAGAGATCAACCAAAGGACTTGTATGCATGCATATAAGCCAAACCAATGGACATGGACAACAGGGGGATGAGAGCATGAGGGGGGGGGGGGGCGGGCAGGCGGATGGGGGTTAATGGGGGGGAATGAGGACACATTTGTAATTCCTTAACTAATAAAGAATTTAAAGATTAAAAAAAATACAACAACAACCTCACAGGGAACATGAGCAATCAATACAATAAAATGTATCAAACACGATATGTTTCTAATATGCATATTTTCCTTTATGAATGTATAAATACAATTGATAACAAAGCACATATGCTTTCTACTTTAGATCTGCAGAACTTGCATTTGTAAAAGCCAAGGACTTAAACTTTGGAAATTAATGCTTTTAGAATTCACTCTATGAAAAAAATCTTTATTTTCCTTAAGTTCAAATGAATTTCAATTTCATTAGCACTTAGTTCAAGGCTATTAAATACATATTCACTGATTATATTCATTTTAGGTAGAGATTTAAGAAATCATATCACAGCAATCTTTAAAGATAATATCTTTTCATATTTATAGCCTTATTTGCTACAGTCAGAGCCCAAAGGGTCTTCTCTGGAAACTGTGTTTGCCAAGAAAACATACTGTTTTACTCACAGAGTGTGCTTACTTGTGGAAAAGTTATAAAGATTATGATGGGAGGAGGTGCCTAAATGGCTCTTCCAAGTTTCTTCTTAGTGTTGTCACTATTTTATAGCCTTACGTGTTTTTGTTAGTTTCCCCCCCACCCCCATTAAATTGTATCTTTTGGGAAATTGCTAGAAAATGATGAGGTTAATCCAAATATGTCTAAAAATTTTTGGAGAAAAGCTAACAAAGGGATTTAAAGGGCTCTTTTTAAAGAAAACAGAAAGTTCCTACATTTTAACTAAAATGTCAATAGTTTCCATTTAAACTACATCTTTAAAAATAAAAGAAAAAGATCAGTTTTAAAATATTATATTATAGTTATTAAAATATGCATGAAGATATACATGATATAATAATTGCTCATGTTTTTATTTTTCAGCATCAAAAACTCAACAGATAGAAAATATGGTTTTACAAATAGTGTTGGTTATCTATTGCTGCAAAATAATGAAGAAAAAAAACAAAATTAAAATAAATAAACCAAAACACCTTAGTAACTTACAATACACATTTATTTTTTTATTATATAATTTTATTGATTTCAGAGAGAGGAAGGGAGAGAGATAGAAAGAGAAAACATTAATGAGAGAGAAACATCAATTGGCTGCCTCTTGCATGCCCTCTGCTGGGGATTGAGCCAAAAATCCAGGCATGTGCATTCACTAGGAATCAAACCATGACCTCCTGGTTGATGGGCTGAAGCTCAACCACTGAGCAACACCAGCTGGACAATAAATATTTATTATCATAGTCTCTGTGGGTTAGAAATTTAGGAGCAGCTTAGTTGGGTGGTTCTGAGAGTCAATCATGAAGTTGCGGTTAGCTTGTTGGCTTGGACTGTAGTCATGTGAAATGTGACCAGGGCCAGAGGATCCACTTCCAAGGTGGTTCTCTCATATGCTATTGGCAGGAGTCCTCAGTTCCTCAGGAAGACTCCTATTCTCACCACATAGGGCTGCTGGAATGTCATTCTCACATGGCCACTGTTTTCCCACAGAGCAAGAAATGTTTGAGAGAGGATCAAAAGAGCCACAATGACTCTGACTCTTCTTGCATCGGTGGGGTCCCTCGGCCTGGCCTGTGGGGATCAGGCCGAAACTGGTTCTCTGATATCCCGTGAGGGGTCCTGGATTGCAAGAGGATGCAGGCCAGGTGGAGGAATCCCACCAGTGCATGATTGGGGTTGGGGAGAGACGGCAGGAGGGCTGCAGGGCATATCTGGCCCATCTTGCCTAGTCCTGATTGCTGGACCCCAGCAGCAAGCTAACCTACCAGTTGGAGCGTCTGCCCTCTGTGGTCAGTGTGTGTCATAGTGACTGGTTGAACAGTCAAATGGTCAGACACTTAGCATATTAGGCTTTTATTATATAGTACTAGAGGTCCGGTGCACAAAATTCATGCACTGGGGGTGAGAGGAGCCCTCAGCCAGGCCTGTGCCCTCTTGCAGTCTGGGAACCCTCTTTCCTTACCGCCCACCTGCTTGCTGCTCCCTACCGCTCAGCTTGCTGCTCCTTAGTACTGCTGTGAAGGCTCCCACCACCGCCACTGCACTCACCAGCCATGAGCCCAGCTTCTGACTGAGGGGCACTCCCCCTGTCTGAGCACACTGACCACCAGGGGGCAGCTCCTACGCTGATCGTCCGCCCCCTGGTGGTCAGTTCGTAGCGACCAGTCATTCCACTGTTCAGTCGATTTGCATATTAGAGTTTTATTATATAGGACTAGAGGCCCGGTGCACAAAAATTTGTGCACTCGGGGTGGGGAGAGGAGGTCTCTCAGCCCGGCCTGTGCCCTCTCGCAGTCTGGGACCCCTCGGGAAATAACGACCTGCTGGCTTAGGCCTGCTCCCAGGTGGCAGAGGGCAGGCTTAATCCCTAGGTGCAGCCCCTGGTTGGGCTCAGAGCAGGGCCGACTGGGGAGTTGGGGCACCGCCCCCTATCATGCACAGAGCAGGGCGGATCGGGAGGTTGCGATGCCACCCTCAGTCACGCTCAGGGTAGGGCCAATTGGGGGGTTGGGGCACCGCCCCCTGTCACACTCAAGGCAGGGTCGATAGGGATGTTGCAGCGCCACCCCCTGTCATGCACAGAGCAGGGCCCATAAGGGGGGTTGGGGCTCCGTACCCTGTCACACACAGAGCAGAGCCCATCAGGGGGTTGGGGAGCTTCCCCCTGTCACACACAAAGCAGGGCCGATCAGAGGGTTTGGTCTCCGCACCCTGTCACACCCAGAGCCTGCAGGGCGATCAGGGGTTTGGTCGCTGCCCCCTGTCAACTGATCCCGGTGCTGGGAGGCCTCGCAGCTCCACTGATCCAGGGGCCAGGATGCCTCCCAGCTCCGCTGATCCGGGGGTCCTGAGGCCTCTCGGCTCTGCTGATCCCAGGGCCGGGAGGCCTCTCGGCTCCGCTGATCCCAGGGTCCTGAGGCCTCTCGGCTCCGCTGATCCCAGGTCCTGAGGCTTCTCCGCTCAGCTGATCCCAGGGCCGGGACGCCTCGCCGCTCCGCTGATCCAGGGGCCAGGAGGCCTCTCGGCTCCGCTGATCCCAGGGTCCTGAGGCCTCTGGACTCCGCTGATCCCAGGTCCATGAGGCCTCTCTGCCCTGCGGCTTCAGGGCTGTTTGGCTTCGCTCTGCTTGGAGCCTGAATATGCAAATTAACTGCCATCTTTTAGCTTCTATAATTGAAACATTGTATCTTTTGGAGTTGTTGCTTCAGGAGCTCAGAGCCCCACAGCTGCAGACAGGGAACCTTGGCTTCCTCCATCGCTGGGGCAACCAAGCCTCCTGTTCTCAGCTGCCTGACTGCCGGCTGCATCTTGGCTGACAGTTAATTTGCATATCTCGCTGATTAGCCAATGGGAAGGGTAGCGGTTGTACGCCAATTACCATGTTTCTCTTTTATTAGTGTAGATAGAATATTGCATGTGAACTGTAAATGAAAAATAAAGTTTAAGAAAGAACCAAATAAAATTTTATATCTGAAAATTTTTTAATATGTATATTTTTAATTCTCACCTGAGGATGTTTTTAAAATTGATTTTTAGAGAGATAAACATCCATGAAATAGAAAAATACCAGTAGGCTGCCTCTGCACCTGCTGACCCACCGGGATCTAACCTAAACCTAAGTATGTGCCCTAACCTAGAATCCAACAGGAAATCCTTTAGTGTACAGGTTGAGACTCCAACCAATTGGGCCACCTGGCCAGGACAGATCTGAAAAAAAAATTTTAAATGTACCTCCAGGCCCTGGTCAGTGTGGATCAGTAGTTAGAGTGACCTCCCATGCATCAAAGGGTCATGGGTTCAATTCCAGGTGAGGGCACACACACAGGTTGTGGGTTCCATCCCTATTGGATTGCTTGGACAACTGATTGATGTTTCTCTTTCTCTTTCCCTCTCCCTTCCTGTTTCTCTAGAATCAATGAAAAAAACATATCCTTAGAGAAGGAGTTAAAAAGAAAAAAAAGTGCTGGTTTGGTTCAGTGGATAGTGATTCTGCAGGGACTGAAGGGTACTGTGTTGGATTCCGATCAAGGGCACGTACCTGGGTTGCAGGCTCAATCCCAGTCCCTGGTTGGGGATTCAGCAAGAGGCAACCAATTGATGTCTCTCACATTAGTTTCTGTCTTTCTCCCTCCCTTCTACTCTCGGTAAAAAAAAAAAAAAAAAAAAAAAAAAAAAAAAAAAAAAAAAAAAATTAAATGCAAAAATGTGCTCAGGTGAGGATTAACCAAAACAAACAAACAAACACTCAGTGTGATTATTGAAGGAGCATATGAAATATTTGTTGAATGAACAGGAAGGGATGGGACTTTGCTTTCTAACTGTTTTAGCAACTCTGCAAGCCAGAGGGTTTATTTTTTATTTTAATTTTTATTGATTATTTTAGAGAGAGGAAGGAAGCGAGAGAAACACCAGTGTGTTGTTCCACTTATTATGCTCTTTTTGGTTGCTTCTTGTCTGTGCCCTGACCAGGGATTCAACTCAAAACCTTTCTGTATCAGGAGGAGGTTCTAACCCACTGCGCTGTGGGCTGCATGTCAGGGCCCCTCAACAAAACCCCTGTGGCTGCCCTGGCCCCTGCTGTGGGTCTGAGCTCCTCTACCACAGCAAAGGTTTGGGTTCCATTCTGTCAGGGCACCTACTTAGGTTTCGGGTTTGATCCCTGATCGGGGATGACTGCTGCTCAGGAGGTGACCGGGACCATTGAGGTCCGTGTGCTCTAGTCATTCAGCGGGCAGCTGGGGTTCCATTGCTGACATGGCAAACTCCAATCCACACTACCCCTGGTCCTGCATGAGGACAACTTCAACTATGGCAGCTGTGTGACCTACACCAGCATACACATCTGCATGGGTAGGTCAACCTCCCACAGATTGCCAGGCCTGGCTGCTGCACAGTCACCTGCAGAGGTGGATTTATGGGTTCCCAGGGAGAGCGTCCTCCACACCAGACTCCCAGGGAGAACGGGGTCCCAGAGACAAAGTGCTTCGCCTCACCTCCCTTCAGAGATCCCAGACCAGAGCAACTGTCCTGAACAGGGCTCGGAGGGGAAAGCCACGCCAGGGAGGCCTCCTAGCTGGGTGCTGAGAAAACAAAACTGGAGCCGTCCTTCCTTGAACCCTGTCATCTTTGGTATAGGAAGGGACAGATGAAAGCCTCAGCAGCCTTACTGGGGCATCTTTAAATTAAGATGTTATGTTTTTTTTTGGTGAAAATAAGTTTGTTGAGTAATCAATATTGTGTAATAATTGTGATTATACAATAACCTGCATTGAGTTATCTGCTGGGATGTTTGTGCTTTAGGGCATGTGAATGCATTTTATTTTATTTGATGCAGCCTCACATCCCCCGACCTCGTGCAGCACACAGCCACACCCACCTGCTCTAGCTGGTCATTACCGTGAGGACATCCCAGACAAATTTGCATATTCCTCCATATATAATAATAGACAAACATGGTAATTGACCATACCTTCGCTATGCCTCCCATTGGCTAATTAGTGCAATATGCAAATTAACCGCCAACAAAGATGGTGGCTAATTTGAATACTGCAGGCAGGGCAGGACAACGCAAGCCGCCAGCGCGAGCCACCATCCAGGCTCCCATGTGCAACCCCAGAAGCCGCCTGCCTGCCGCCCGTGATTAGATCCAATCCCGGGCCACAGGCCGGCCCCAGAAGCCCCTGAAGCTGCCTGATATGGTAGTAACTCTATCAGTAAGCACTCTGAAAGTCAGTGGCATAAATGCACCAATTAAAAGACAGATTATGAGGGTGAATCAAAAACAAAACTCACTTTAAATATAAAGACACATATAGATTAAAAGTAAATAAATTAAGCTGCAGCCTGTTTTGCTCAGTGGATAGAGCATTAGCCCGTGGACTGAAGGGTTGCTGGTTTGATCCCCAGTCCCTATCAGAGCATGTGCAGGAGGCAACCAATCAATGTGTGTCTCCTTTTCCCTTCACTCTCTCTAAAATTCAATGGAAGGAGAAACCAAGATGGCGACATAGGTAAACACCGGAGATTGCTGCCTCACACAACCACTTCAAAAATACAACTAAAAGACGGAACGGACATCATGCAGAACCACAGGAAGGCTGGCTGAGTGGAAATTCTACAGCTAGAAGGAAAGAGAAAAGCTTACTGAGACTCAAAGGAGGTGCGATGCGGAAATAAAATACAAAGGTGTGGAGGTGCATGAGGAAAGGGCTGGCAGCTGAGGACACGGTTGTCATTTTCAATCAGGAGGGAGTCTCAAGCTCTGAGATCCAGTTCTGGGCGAGTCTCTGGGGACTCAGACTCATACAGGAGAAACGGGACTGTCTGGCATCAGTTGGAACTCGAGGGCAGCTTTCTCTCGGAGGTGCTTGCAGCAATTTCCTGGACATTGAGAAACAGGGCATCTGAGGGCAGGACTGAGAGCAGCCATAACTGCTCGCACTGCCCTGTTAATCCCCTGGGACCCTGCCCCGCCCAAGCCGTGCACGGAGGTTTTTGCAAATGAAAGGCCCGGCCCTTTGAAATCAGAAAATTACTTAACAAACTGCAGCTGGCCCAATGCCCCATGGCAACTTGCATTGCTTCACAGGCTCAATTTGAAGCTTGGAGGAAAACCTAGCTTCTGCTGGGTATCCTCAGGCAGAGGCTAGATTAGCACCTCCTTAGAGATCCAGGAGCCAGTGTGCCCGGTGGTCAGAGTGGTACCGTCCAGATTGCAGCTCCTCAGATCCATAAAGGACACACTCAGGGGGAAGACTCAGTTAGCCCCAAAGCCCCACTGAAGCAAGTCTTGTCCTGGAGGGGTGTCTCTAGCACAGAAGTTCTCCCACTGCAGAAACAGCGTATTCTCACAGTCAATTGGCCTGGAGGTCAATCCCTCCCAGTATTACCTACAACAATCAAGGCTTAACTACAACAAAACTGTGCACAAAGCCCAAAAGGGGGTGCACCAAGAGTGTCTACCTCAGGTAATTGGGGAGGCTGAGCCACTGGGCCCTATAGGACACTTAGCACAGAAAGCCACTCAATCGACACAGCAAAGCATAAAAAATGCCGAGGCAAAGAAACAGGACACAAATGACAGAATTGGAGGAAAGCAAACTACTGGATATAGAGTTCAAAACCACACTTTTAAGGTTTTTCAAGAATTTTCTAGAAACCACAGATAAACTTAATGAGACCCTCAAGAAATCTAGTGAGACCCTCAAGGTTGTGATAAAAGACCAACTAGAAATTAAGCATACACTGACTGAAATAAAGAATATTATACAGACTCCCAATAGCAGACCAGAGAATTGCTAGAATCAAGTCAAAGATTTGAAATACGAAGAAGCAAAAAACACCCAACCAGAAAAGCAAAATGAAAAAAGAATCCAAAAATATGAAGATAGTATAAGGAGCCTTGCCGGGGTCCAACCCCAGCAGGTCCAGGGGTCCCCAAAGATGTGGACGGAGTCGGCAAAGAAGGAATGACACGGAGACAACGTTCAGTTGATCAGCAGCCTAGCCAGGATCTCCAGCCAAGTTCTGGTCTGGATCTCCAGAGAGGTTCTGCTTAGGATCTCCAGCCAGGTTCTGTCCAGGTTCTCTAGCCAGGTTCAGTCACCAGGTTCTAGTCAGGTTCTCTTGCCATATTTCTGTAGTCAGGTTCAGTCCAGGATCTTTTGCCATGTTCTCTCCAGCGAAGTTCTTCTGTCTGTAGGTTCTGTGTAGTTTCTGTGTTCTGAATTCTGTGTTCTAAGTTCTGAGTGTTTCTGTCTTGTTACAACTGTATTTATACCAGTTGATTCAATCCTATCAATCTCTATTACAAAGGTTAGGGTGTTTCTTATCTCCATTCCAGGGAGAAAAGATTATGTAGTTTAAGCATGATTGTTTGTAGTTAAAGTGATTAATTACCCGCCTGGCACTTAGTTGAGGGGTTTTATTCCCTCCCTAACTTCAGGGGAAAATCCCTACCTGGGGATTCAACCTTTCTCGGAGAGGTGACCTTGGTTAAAACACAGCGCCAAGAAGGTGAGCAAACATATTAAGAACCGTATGCCATATATGCCAGGTCCCTTGAAACAGCAAGGATGGACTGGCTCCCAGCAAATTCCCCCTTTTTTATTTTTAAAGGCAAGCATTAAAAAGAAAAACCTCAAATGCTCTCTTATATCCATTTTTAAGAGTAGGATTGGCGCTTTCCGCTATTACCTGAGTCCTGATCTATCATCCCAGGGAGAGCTTGCCAATCCTGCACTTTCCCAGGGTGGAAAGGCTGCAGTTGGGTTAAGGATAAGGCTCCTTGGGCCTACCTTCTCCCATGCCATTACATTTACCTTTCCTTCCTCAGAAAAGCATGGACATACTTCTTGTATAAAACGTTCTGTCTGACTGGGAGTAACCTTAATTCCTCTGCTAGCAAGCATATATGTTAAAAGATCAATACAGAGTCTTTTTTCTTTAGACTCAGTATGGCACATCTTCTTAATCTAAAGATCAATACAGAGTCTTTTTTCTTTAGACTCAGTATGGCACATCTTCTTAATCTAAAGATCAATACAGAGTCTTCTTTCTTTGGACTCAGTATGGCACATCTTCTCAATCTGAGTTCTGTACTATCCACCTTCTTACCCTACTTATCCTCTATAGGGGGGTCTGTAGCACCCTGGTGGAGTCCTATCTGTCCTGAGTGTGGGGGTTCTCAATGCGGGGGGGGGGGGCTTACCTAGGGGAATCCTGTTCCAGGGGTTCCCAAAGGTGTGGACGGAGTCGGTGAAGACTATCCACCTTCTTCCTACGGTGGAGTCCAATCCGTCCCGAGTGTGGGGCGCTTACTTAGGGGTCCCTGTTCGGGCGCCAGATGCCAGGGTCCAACCCCAGCAGGTCCAGAGGTCCCCAAAGGCGTAGACGGAGTCGGCGAAGAAGGAATGACACGGAGACAGCGTTCAGTTGATCAGCAGCCTAGCCAGGATCTCCAGCCAAGTTCTGGTTAGGATCTCCAGAGAGGTTCTACTTCGGATCTCCAGCCAAGTTCTGTAGCCATGTTCCCTCGCTAGGTTCTTCAGGTTCTCCAGCCAGGTCCAGTCACCAGGTTCTAGTCAGGTTCTCTTGCCATATTTCTGTAGTCAGGTTCAGTCCAGGATCTTTTGCCATGTTCTCTCCAGCGAAGTTCTTCTGTCTGTAGGTTCTGTGTAGGTTCTGTGTTCTGAATTCTGTGTTCTAAGTTCTGAGTGTTTCTGTCTTGTTACAACTGTATTTATACCAATTGATTCAATCCTATCAATCTCTATTACAAAGGTTAGGGCGTTTCTTATCTCCATTCCAGGGAGAAAAGATTATGTAGTTTAAGCATGATTGTTTGTAGTTAAAGTGATTAATTACCCGCCTGGCACTTAGTTGAGGGGTTTTATTCCCTCCCTAATTTCAGGGGAAAATCCCTACCTGGGGATTCAACCTTTCTCGGAGAGGTGACCTTGGTTAAAACACAGCGCCAAGAAGGTAAGCAAACATATTAAGAACCGTATGCCATATATGCCAGGTCCCTTGAAACAGCAAGGATGGACTGGCTCCCGGCAGAGCCTCTGGGACAGCTTCAAGCGTACCAACATCCGAATTATAGGGGTGCCAGAAGAAGAGAGAGAGCAAGATATTGAAAACCTATTTGAAGAAATAATGACAGAAAAGTTCCCCTACTTGGTGAAAGAAATAGACTTACAAGTCCAGGAAGCCCAGAGAACCCCAAACAAAAGGAATCCAAAGAGGACCACACCAAGAGACATCATAATTAAAATGCCAAGAGCAAAAGACAAAGAGAAAATCTTAACAGCAGCAAGAGAAAGACAGTCAGTTACCTACAAGGGAGTACCCATATTACTGTCAGCTGATTTCTCAACAGAAACTTTGCAGGCCAGAAGGGAGTGGCAAGAAATATTCAAAGTGATGAATACCAAGAAGCTACAACCAAGATTACTTTATCCAGCAAAGCTATCATTCAGAATGGAAGGTCAGATGAAGAGCTTCACAGATAAGGAAAAGCTAAGGGAGTTCATCACCACCAAACCAGCATTATATGAAATGCTGAAAGGTATCCTTTAAGAAGAGGAAGAAGAAGAAAAAGGTAAAGATACAAATTATGAACAACAAATACGTATCTATCAACAAGTGAATCTAAAAATCAAGTGAATAAAAAATCTGATGAACAGAATAAACTGGTAATTATAATAGAATCAGGGGCATAGAAAGGGAGTGGACTGACTATTCTTGGGGGGGAAAGCGGTGTGAGGGATGGGGGAAGAGACTGGACAAAAATTGTGCACCTATGGATGAGGACAGTGGGGGCGATGAGGGCTGAAGGGCGGGGGAACCAGGTGTAGGGGACCTAGGGGGGGAAAAATGAGGAACAACTGTAATAATCTGAACAATAAAGATTTAATTTTAAAAAAATAAAATAAATAAAAATAATAAAATTCACTGGAAAAATATCCTTGGGTGAAGATTAACAAAAACAAAGTAAATGGATTAAGTAACATTAAAGAGATTATAAGAAAAATATATTCCAAATTTTGTTAGTTGTATATTGGTTATGTTTAAATTATTAACACCTAAGAAATTGGGTAAAGGGTACATATAATATGCTGTAGTATTTTATAGTTTTTTTTACATGTATGAGATTATTTCAAATTAAAAAATTAAAAATCAATAAAATATTAATTGAAATGTATCTGCATTACATGAAAATCTCCTAATTGCTTCTAGCATAATTTATTAAATTGTGCTAAAATTTACAAGGGTTCAATTAAAAAATATCTTAATTCTAAGTGATATAATAGAAAATATATAATAGTGCAGTTATAAGCACTTACCTGAAAATAAAAATTTAGGCTCAGAAAGGGCCGGTTCAGGCACCTCTGTGGGACCTGGGAGGCCCCCATGGTGTCCCAGCTTCTCCCACTCATCCCGGGCGGCTCCAGCGTGCCCTGGAAGTGGACGCAGCCACAGAGCTGTGGCTGCATCTGTCAGACACCCTCGGACCCTCACGCTCCTTCAGTGTCAACCCTGCCCTTCGGGCTGCCGCGCCCAGAGAGAGACCGTGCTTCGCAGAAGCCATACAACCTTGCTCAGGATTATGGGGCTTAGGCTGTCTATTTTGAAAATAAAAATTTAAAGAAGTGAATTTAAGGAAGGGATTAGCCAAAGAAAATATATGCACAACCCATGGACACAGACAACAGTATGGTGATAGCCAGAGAGAAGTGGGGGGCAAGAGCTCGGTAGAGGGGGCAAAAGGGGTGAAATAGGGACATCCTATATAATAATAGTAAAAGGCTAATATGCACATTGACTGAAGGGCAGAATGACAGGTTGATATGATGCACACTGGCCACCAGGGGCCAGATGCTTAATGCAGGAGCTGCCCCCTGGTGGTCAGTGTACTTCCATATGGGGAGTGCCACTCAGCCAGAAGCTGGCTCATGGCTGGCCAGTGTAGTGGTGGTGGCAGGATCCTCTCCCACCTCCGTGACAGCACTAAGAATGTTCAACTAATGGTTTAGACCCATCCCTTGGGGGCCTAAGCCTTTAGTCGGACATCCCCCAAGGGCTTCCTGGCTGCCAGAAGGATGTCTGGCTGCAAGCTTAGGCCTGTTCCCCCGGGGAGTGGGCCTAAGTTGACAGGTGGACATCCCCTAAGGGGCCCTGGACTGCGAATGGGCACAGGCCGGGCTGAGGGGACCCCCCCCCCCCGAGTGCACAAATTTTTGTGCACCAGGCCTCTAGTGTTTATATATATCACTCTGTCACTTCTGCCATATTCAGTATGTTAGAATTGAGTCATTACATACAGCCCACACCCAACCTCCACTTCTTAAAAAGAGGAGTATCAAAGAATTCTTGAACATATTTTAAAATCACCACAATACTTTCATCCACTTTCTACTTACCATTCCAATTATTTTGAAGGGATTCCAGACAGCACATAATTTCATCTATAGATACTTCTAAAAACTGAAAGCACAATGTCATTCTTACAATTGAAAAAAATCTTTTTTGTATTATCAAATATCTAATGTATTCAAGTTTCTTTGATATCCTCATTTTTTTTTAATTTTTTTTTTCAGTTGGTTTGGTTTGTTTGCAACAGAAGCCAAGCAAGGATCAGAATCCTATTGCATTTAACAGCTTCTGAAGTGGTGTGATCCTCCTTTGATCATCCCATTTGAAATATACTTACAGCCGGACAAAACTATAAGATGGGGCTTTTTACAAAAGGCCTCTTAAATGACATACATCCACAGCTTTGTTTCTACATTGCTTACTGTTATTTTCATCAGGAACACTCAAGAAGTAGGAAACAGAGTTTCCAAGGTTACCTTTGAACCTGGAATTTGTGTTAGTGTTTCGGTTATATTACTTATAAGCCACAGGTGTATACTACAGGAGCTAGTGGAAATGGAGACAGGGATATGATGATAGTTTATTGTCCAGAATCTATTTACACCAAGGAGCAACTGTATATCTGTTACATATTTAGGATTTGCTACTTGTAGTTTTTCATGATTTTTGAACAGAGAAGCATAAATACCTAAAGCATCATAAACAGGAAAAATTCTACCAAGGGGCCTTAAAGTAGCAAAACACAGAAAATACAGCATTTTGTGTCTCAGAAATGCATGGGCTCATTTATTTCAATAGGGATTTTTATTTATGTGTACTGTATTATGTTTGGGCACTGAACACTTGACTCCCATTTTAGAATGAATTACTTGTTAAAAGCAGTTATTTAAATGGCATAGGTACTTTAACCACTAAATTTTTTAATAAAATATTCAGTAAGACAAGAAGAAAGAACTTACTCTTTGTTATTCTCTGTTCTTCCTTTAATATGTGTATGTGTATATATTTGTGTTCTATGTGTATGTTATTTGTATATAAATATGCATGTTAAGTATATATATATACATATATATATATATATATATAGAGAGAGAGAGAGAGAGAGAGAGAGAGAATATAGAAGTAGCTCACAAAATATATATATATATATTGAGAATATAGAAGTAGCTCACAAAATTTGGCCTATACCCTATTTTTTATTACATTTCTAAATTAATTATAATTTTAGATACCTATTTGCAACAGTATTTTTTAAAGTACCATTATAGTTAATCTTACATAAATAATGTACTAAATGTAAAATGTTCAAAATTAAAAATTCATCACTTATAATATCATAGCCATGTTTGAGAAATTTAAATTTAATCATATACTGAAAACCAATATTTAAACTAATAAGTTATGTAGGAAAATATTTTGAAATTTTTTTAAGCATTTTTTGTAGGTGGTTGTTTCTTCAATAAATGGTATAACCTCTTTTTTATTAAAATATTGAGTGGTTTTTTTTCTGATACTGTATTTTCATTGTATGCATTTTACATTAAACAAATATCAAATTTATATATTGCTACATTAATCATTACTATTTGAATTTGACAAGCTTTCTGTAGCTAGTATTTGCCTGTTATCTGAAAACATAGCAAGACTATAATTACTAATAAACACAAACTATTGTTCAACTTTATTTCATAAGGCACAACCATTTATATCTAGAAATGCACACAAATAAGACTCCTACTTGCAGCAGCATTAAACTTTGAGAGCAGTTGACTTTATCTATATCCAATTTTTAGTGCTTACTGTTAACTTTTCTTTCTTTCTTTTTTAAATTTCCAAATCACTAGAGGATGATTTCCTTAAGAATGTTCTCCCAGGTATGCTCAGAATATTAATGAGGCCCATCTATTTCTGTCGGATAATAACAATGTTCTCAGGCTGAATGGACGCTGTGACCTGTGAAAGAACTATTCATATGCTTTAGTCTGCCCTAGCGCATTATTTAACAAGTGAACATAGAACTTTTTCACAGTTATCTTAAATGCTTCAGCTGTGTGTTTCATGTTTGCTTCTTGCATCTCCAACCACATAGCTTTTCTGCCTCTTTTGGGAAGACTTTCCTTGTTCTACTCATTTAAATGCTCCTGCCTTTATGACTATTTTACTGCCCTACCTATGGGGCTTCTTACTGTATTTGCCTGTAACTGAAGGAGATTTTACAGAAATTAAATTTATTCAAACTGAATCTTCTGGGGAATGTGAAGGCATCTTAAACAATTAGCAATAATTAAAAAGCACCTATTCAGACTGGATAAAAGGTAAATAGATTTCATTTAAATATAGTAGCTAGTTGGTATAGTTTTCCCATTTGCATGTTTTGTTTTTTGTTGCTTTTTTTAAAAAACGCCTGTCAGTAACTTGGAATAACAAAAGAAAGCATTGACTTTTGTTAGTTTGTATAAGACTTTACTCATGAGTGCTATTAACAAATAGCTATACTAAAAAAATTTAATAATCTTTAATTTAAATGTTGCAACAAATACTAGATCTAACAGCATCAAAATGATGCCTCACAACCTAGGTTTGCTTTTTAATTTTTAATCATAAATTAATGTGAAACTGACTGAAAATGTAGGGCTATTCAACTTCTGGTATTTTTGATAAATTTTATTCTGATAGTTACCTGCTTCAATGAACTATTTGCTTTGTGTATTGGAAGGGTAATACACTTAACTGTTCTCAACATCCTCCTTAAATTGTTTCAAGTTAGAGCTTGCCTTATGGGTAGTCAGACAAGATAGATTATATTTTTTATTCAAAAACATTTGCAAGCACCTTCTTGTATAAGTGGAAATGTAGTGATGCATAAAGGTATTCTTCTGTCTGCACATGTATATATGAGTACACACATACACACGTCGGTTTATAAAAAAAAAACACCACTTAAAATTATTTTATTCAAGAAATGTATAGCTTAGTAAATTAAGCAGACACTTATATTATGTGTTTGATGAGGCACCTAATATCCAACTTTTTCACTTGATTATTTAGTGATATAGTTTAATTCTTTAAAATTTTAAGCAAGATCAGATTTCAAAAAATATGATCAGTTAACATATTTACAAATAATAATTCAACTGTGAAAAAATAGGATATTGTAATGAAGTAGAATGGGAGAAAAAGAGAAAGAGACATAAAAGGCCATCAAAAGTACTAAAAAAAATGTGGAAGAATAAAGATACATTTTTTAGAGGCCATCCAAACAGCCATTCTATGATAGTCAAAAATATGCGTAATGATTTTTGATGCCAAAATAGTACCACTAAGATCAGAGCAGGGTGCTCTTGAGGTTAAGTTTACAGATTTGATCTCCTATAAGACCTACAACTTCACTAATGTGCAGCTGCCTACTCAGCCATTTTATAAATGCATCATAAATAAGAAATTAAAAATAAAGTAAAATAAACAAATATCCACCTCAAGTTTTGGGAAACAGTATTTTTTTGCATCATGATGAATTACAAAAGAATAAACTTTAGTTTAAAAAAATCTGGTTTAGAATTGTTTCTGCTAATTTTTTGTCTAAAGGAACTTTACCTAAAAAAATATGAAACGTTTTAAAGAGAATAATAATACATTCCTTGAGAAGTTGTGAGGATTAAAAAAACAACCTAAGTATAATAATGTAACTCATGAAAAAAATGCTAAAATTTCCATGCAATTAGTCTCATGTAATATTACTAGACAACAAAATCACTGTATTCTAAATAAAGAAAAATAGTATTTCAATGAATATAAAATATTTTATAACACAAAAGTCAAATATATGTTTAGACAAAATTTAGAAATGGAATTCTTGGGTTCCCTCCACATGTAAAGTCCCTGACCCTAACCCTCATCTCTGTAGGTTGTATTTACTTTGTTGGCTGGCGTGGAAGATGATGGTGTGCTCTTCCTTTCATCCTTCTCTGTGATCCATTGCTTTTGCTTACTCTATCCCTTACCTGATTCACCAAGGCTGCCAAGAGAATCTCTGGTCAATTACCATTTCATCTTTTCAAAATATCTGTACCCCGTACTCAGTACTACTGAGTCACAAAAACCTTATTAATAATTATAAAATTAATACATTATCAATTAGCTTTTCATTTAATAGTTTAGTTTTACATTTTTAAGTTTATAAATTTTCAAAATTTGCATTAGTAGAGAGAGCACTTCCACCTAATTGTACACTGACATTCTATTATTTGTACTTGAAAGTTTTGAAAATAAATTTAGTATGTATACCTATCCGAAAAATCTCACTATACTATAATTTAAAAAGAATAATTTAAATATATTATTATGCCCCATTGAGATTGAAAACTTTAAAACAACTGCTAAAATTAAAATATCATTCAATAGTATGACAAGATAAAGCATCTGACTTCGGAACTTTTTATAAAATTACTTGTGCTTAATTTCATAGAAGAAACTAAAAAAAGAAATTTCCACGCTCATGATTTTTTATTAGGTCTCTACCTAATCACAAATCAAGCATTAAAAAAAATAATAATAAAAATAAAAACCGAATCATATTAAAAAAAATCAAGCATTAGTTTACAAATAAAATACTAAAGAAATAAAGTGACAAATTATTGAAATCATTAGTTAAATCATTGGTTAACAAATTTACCTCACCATAGATGGGAAAAATCATGTGAAATGAAAAGAATACTTAGCTACTAGGTGAGGGAAACTTGGAAGTATTTTGGCACCTCAAGTACAGAGAAAGTAACTATTCAAGTATATACCATATTCTTATAAACCTGGTTAGATAATACTAGGTTGCCTTTGGGGGATTTCTAACAATAGTCATAACTAGCACTTCTAATTGCCTATATAATTCCTGTGAAATGTTAGAAAGGCTTGCTTTCAGTTAAAATAATAAAATTTATTTTTAATCTAAAAATTTTCCTAAAGAGAACTGTCAAAGTATTAAAAAAGTATGGCTTTATTAATGAGCTTAAAATGACTTCCTTTAGTCAATAGTTAACATTATTCTACATCATTACACCTCATTCTCTTGATGTCAAGCAATATGATTTAATATCTGTACTCCAAAATATACATATTTTATACTATTTTTCACATCAATTTTTTAAAAACCACTAACATCCTTATAAGATAGATATAACCTAATACAGATCACAATCCTGAAGATGAGATGACAAAAACAATACAGCAGCTAGTTTGCTTTTGAGTTTATATCACTCTTTTAAGGTCAACAGAGAAAGACTATTTTTTTATCATAAATTTTCCTTCTGAATATCACAAAAACAAGCTATCCCCAAATGTAAAGAAATAATGTGGCATACAAGAAAGACATAAGTTAAAGTGAAAATTCTGGTTTGCCATTTATTGATACTATGATCTTATAAATATTATTTGAAGTCTTTAAACATATTTTTTCCTCTAAAGAGAGACCAATATTATGCATATTTATCCGACACCAGGGAAATAAATAGATAAGTTATTTAAATTCTCTGTAGTATGAAAAGTATATTATGATTATGCAATATTAAGGCAACTATAATAGTGCTTGAAAAAAAAAGTTACTACATAAATGGTTGTTTAAAATGTTGTGATACTTAGTCTTGTTGATAGAGCTCCAAGGTAAAACAAGTCTTTTGAGCAGAGACACCCAGTGTGTAAAAAATGTTTGGAGTGTTTTCAACTCAAAGTATTCCTCAGAACTGCTCAAGGTTCTTGTCAACCATAATTACTTCCTGTTGCATATGATTAAAGAACCCTAAAATTTAATTTTAAAATATAATTTACTAAGGAAAAATTTTGCAAATGATCTTACTCTGTACTTGACTAAAGAACAGACTATTAAATATTGAAGTTTTGCCAATCTGAATGTAATCTGTGTCCCAAAGATCTGGAAACAGGGCCTGTAGACAATCAAGTAAAAAACAACTAACCATTTCCACGTGAAAGGAAAAATCTTAACATTGTTGTGGGGAGGGGGGGAAATGTACATAGAGAAAATTTTAAATAGTGATTATATTTTGCTTTTCTTTTACATTTTTTATAAGAATGCAAAAATGTGAATGCAGAATTTCTGCTTCTAAATAACATTGGAATAAGCAACTTGAGCCAATCCTCCCACTGAGAAAAACTAGAAAGGCTGGATTAAACACTTTCAAACCAACCTCAATACATCAGAGAACTAAAAAGGCAGTGAGGACTCATAAGGCCACAATGAAGAGAAGATGAATCCCCAGATTGATGACACTGTTTTGGAAGCATTGTCACTTTCGCACTAGAGGCATCTGCTGAAAGGCTGAGAAGTGAATAATCTGAGCAAATCTTCTAACAGTCTCAAACTAGGAGGATCAACACTAGGTTCCAGTGTCTGCCTAAAGAGAATTATTTGGTAAGCATACTCATAAGCATTCTCTAAAACAGTGCCATGAAAGGCTATTGTCTAGGAATGAAGACTCCCCCACCAACCTATCCCCACCCTGCTGCAAGGGCTAAACAAGCCTAGCTTAAAAATATAAAAACTCTGAGTATAATTATTTGGATTTAAAATACCCTAGCCACCCATCATGAACAAGTATAAATCCTATCTAAAAGCCTTAATTATTAGTATATTGTTTCATGTAAATGATTGACCATCAATCTAAATTAACTCTAAACATATTCAAAGAAAATAAATGGATGAAAACCAAGAGAAGTAAAAGTCAGTAGAACTACATTCATAGTGTGTCAAGATAATGGAGTAGAGGGATATAACTATAATATATTGACAGTTATATGTTTAAGAAGATAAACAAGAAAATTGAAAATGTCATTAGGAAACTGAAAATTTTTTTAAAAAAAAGGACTAAGTAGAAATTCCAGAACTAAAAATTATGGTAAATTATATTAGGAACCTGAAGGAGGGTTTATTAGTAATTTAAACATAACTAAAGAAAGAGTTTATAAACCAGAAGATAAATATTCATTGCAGACTTATTTACAACTAGGGGCCTGGTGCCCCCTCTCACATACTGGGAGCCCTCAGGGGATGTCCTAGTGATGGCTTAGGCCCACTCCCTGCTCCCCTTGGGGAGCGTGCCTAAGCCGCAGTCTGGCCTCCCTTTGCGGGAGGTGACCAGGCTGATCAAGGGAAGGCACCAGCCCCATCACCCCGCTGCTGCAGCCACTGCCAGTCACCGCAGCCACCAAGGGTTTTCCATCAACATGGACTCCAGTCCCATCACCATGAAAAAATGGCAACTTTCTTTAGGCATTTTCAAGATGTGCCTTTCATCTACACTAATAAAAGAGAAAAATGGTAATTGGCATACGACAATACCTTTTTCATTGGCTAATCAGGGCTATATGCAAATTAACTGCCAACTATGATTGGCAGTTAACTGCCAACTAAGATTGGCAGTTAACTGCCAACTAAGATTGGCAGTTAACTGCCAACAAGATGGCGGTTAATTTGCATATATAGGCACAATGCAGGGAGGCGAAAGGGAAAGCAGGAAGAAGCCCCCTGCCACTGACAGTGATCGGAAACCCAGGGGGGAGCTAAGAGCTGGGGGGCAGGGCAAAGGTGGCTTTTCAGCCCTGGCCAGTGATAGCAGGAAGTAGGGGTGGAGCCAGCGATGGGAGCTGGGCACAGTCGAAGCTGGCAGTCCCGGGAGCTAGGGGTCTCTTGCCTGGGCCTAAAAGGGAGCCCACGATCGTGGGGCTGCTGCAGCTGCGGGTCCCCGTTGCCCGAGCCGGACGCCTCAGCCAGAGGCGTTAGGCCTGGGCAGGGGCGGAGCCTGCAACCGCAGGGAGCTGGGGGTCCCCTGCCCAGGCCTGACACCTCTGCCAGAGGCCTCAGGCCTGGTCAAGGGGCCGATCCGGTGATTGCTGATCGGAGGGTGATGAGGGTCAACTCCTCTGGCCGAGGCATCAGGCCTGGGCGGGGGGCTGAGCCGGGGATTGGGGGGATATGATGGTCCCCTTGCCCAGGCCTGAAGCCTGGGTCAGAGGCTTCAGGCTTGGGCGGGGGGTGAAGTAAGCGATCAGAGGGAGATGGGGGTCCCCTGCCCAGGCATGATTCCTGGGCCAGAGGCCTCAGGCCTGGGCGGGGGCCAGAGCCAGTGATCAGGGGGAGATGGGGGTCCCCTGTCCAAGCCTGACGCCTCTGGCGGAGGCGTCAGGCCTGGGCAAGGGGCCGATCAGGCAATTGGAGGGTGATGGGGGGCTACGCCTCTGGCTGAGGCATCAGGCCTGGGCTGGGGGCAGAACCAGTGATGGGGGGAAAAGAGGGTCCCCTGCCCAGGCCTGACACCTCTGTCAGAGGCGTCAGGCCTGGGCAAGGGGCCGATCCTGCGATTGAAAGGTGATGGGGGTCAATGCCTGAGGGCTCCCAGTATGTGAGAGGGGGCAGGCTGGGCTGAGGGACACTCCCCCCCACACACCCAGTGCACAAATTTCGTGCACCGGGCCCCTAGTATAATAATAATTTCTTTATTATTTTTTTTTATCCTCACCTGAGGATATGTTTCCATTGATTTTTAGAGAATGTGGAAGAGAAAGGGAAAGACAGAGAGAAACATCAAAGTGAGAGGAACACTTTGATTGGTTGCCTCCTGCATGAGCCCTGACCTGGGCCCCGGCCAGGGAGGAGCCTGCAACCTAGGTACATGCCCTTGGTCAGAATTGAACCCAGACCCTGCCATCGGCAGGCCAAGGCATTATCCACTGAGCCAAACCGGCTAGGGAAGGATATGACATTTCTTAGCCCTCCAGCAGTGGACCTTCGTTTTTTTCAACAGGAGTGTGGTTAAAAACCCTAGATCACCTTTTTGGATTCTTATTTCCTAAGTTCGTAAGAATATTACCATTGGCATACAGGGACCTTAGCCAATGAGCTATCAGAAAAGGTGTTTCCTCTGTAGTTCACACCAATCACCGGCTTGGACCCGCGGCCCAGGCCTGACGCCTCTGGCCCAGGCTTCAGGCCTGGGAAGGGGACCCCCATTTTCCCCTGATCACCGGCTCCGCCCTAGCCCAGGCCTGACGCCTCGACCAGAGGTGTCAGGCCTGGGCAAAGAACCCCCATCTCCCTCTGATTGCCAGCTCAGCCCCCCTGCGCCCAGTCCTGACGCCTCTTGCCGAGGCGTCAGGCCTGGGCAGGGGACCCCCAGACCCCTCCAATTGATGGCTCCGCCCCCGCTCAGGCCTGACACCTCTGGCCCAGGCTTCAGGCCTGGGCAGAGGACCCCGAACTCCTCTCGATCACCGGCTCCGCCCTCGCCGAGGCCTGACACCTGCACCAGAGGCGTCAACCTCCATCACCCTCCGATCGCCGGATCGGACCCTTGCCCAGGCATGACACCTCCTCCACAGGTGTCAGGCCTGGGCAGGACACCCCCATCTCCCTCTGATCACTGGCTCGGCCCCCCGCCCAGGCCTGATGCTTCTCACCGAGACATCAAGCCTGGGCAGGGGACCCTCACCTCCCCCTATCACCGGCTTCTAGGCAGCTTCTGTAGTTGCACACAGGGGCCTGGATGGCAACTTTCACGCTGGAAGCTATGCTGGCAGCTGAGCTGTCCTGCCCTGCCTCCAGTATGCAAATTAGACGCCATCTTTGTTGGGAAGAGTAGCGAAGGTACGGTCAATTATCATGTTTGTCTATTATTAGATAGGACTAGAGGACCAGTGCACAAATTGTTTCATGGGTGGGGTCCCTCGGTCTGGCTGACGATCTGAGCCCATCAGGGCTGGCCTGTGGGAAGGGTGGGGGAGGACCGCAGGAGCACACTGACCACTAGGGGGCAGCTCCTGCATTGAGCATCTTTCCCCTGGTGGTCAGTGCGTGTCATAGCGATGGTTGCTTAGGCTTTTATATATATATACTAGAGGCCCGGTGCACAAAAATTTGTGCACTCGGGGGAAGGGGTGTCCCTCAGACCGGCGTGTGCCCTCTTGCAGTCTGAGACCCCTAGGGAGATAACACCCTGCTGGCTTAGACCTGCTCCCTGGTGGCAGAGGGCAGGCCCAATCCCTAGGTGCAGCCCCAGGTCGGGCTCAGAGCAGGGACGATTGGGGAGTTGGGGAGCCTTCCCCTGTCATGCACAGAGCAGGGCATATTGGGAGGTTGCGATGCCACTATCAGTCACGCTCAGGGTAGGGCCGATTAGGGGGTTGGGGCATGGCCCAATCACACTCAAGGCAGGGTCGATGGGGAGGTTGGGGCACCACCCCCTGTCATGCACAGAGCAGGGCCCATCAGGGGGGTTGGGGCTCCATACCCTGTCATGCACAGAGCAGGGTCAATCAGGGGGTTGGGGAGCTCCCCCCTGTCACTCACAGAGTAGGGCCGATAGGGGAGTTGGGGCACCGCCCCCTTCACACTCAGGGCAGGGCGGATCAGGGGGTTGGGACGCGGCCACTATCACACTCAGGGCAGAGCCGATGGGGAGGTTATGGCTATACCCCGTCACACACAGAGCAGGGCCCATGGAGGGGGGGGGGGTTGGGGCACCGCCACTCTCATACTCAGGGCAGGGCTAATGGGGAGGTTATGGCTCTACCCCGTCACACACAGAGCTGCAGGGCGATCAGGGGGTTTGGGCGCTGCCCCCTCTCACGCTGATCCCAGTGCTGGGAGGCCTCTTGGCTCTGCTGATCCTGGTGCTGGGAGGCATATTACCCTTTTACTATATAGGGTAGAGGCCTGGTGCATGGGTGGGGCTGGCTGGTTTGCCCTGAAGGGTGTCCTGGATCAGGGTGGAGGTCCCCACTGGGGTGCCTGGCCAGCCTGGGTGAGGGGATGATGGCTGTTTGCAGCTGGTCACACACCCTTCAGGGTGGAGGTCCTCACTGGGGTGCCTGGCCAGTCTGGGTGAGGGCCTGAGGACTGTTTTCAGGCTGGCGGGTGACTGAAGCTCCCAACTGCTCCTTTTTTTCTTTTTTTTTTTTTTATTCTGGACCAGCTTTAGCTCTGAGGCCTCGGCTGCTGAAAACAGGTTTCTGGCCGTTGTTTACCGTCTGTATTTGATACAATGTTGCGGTCCGGCTGGCTGAAGCTCCGCTGAGTAAAGCAGGTTTCTGGGGTTTTTTTTAGCTTCTTTATTCGCAACATAGTTGCTGAGAGTTTCAACTGAGAGGCGGGGAAGTCAGGCAGGGAACGTTGGAGTTCTCCGTCACTGAAGCAAGCAAGCCTCCCTGTTCACATCAGCTGCCTGGCTGCCGGCCGCCATCTTGGCTGCCAGTTAATTTGCATATCTCGGACCTACTCTGTGAGTGACAGGGGGATTAGCCAATGGGAAGGGTAGCGGAGTGACATTAATTGCCATGTTTCTCTTTTATTAGTGTAGACTAGAGGCCCAGTGCACAAAAATTTGTGCACTTGGGGGGAAGGGGCGTCCCTCAGCCTGGCCTGTGCCCTCTCACAGTCTGGGACCCCTCATGAGATAACGCCCTGCTGGCATAGGCCTGCTCCCAGGTGTCAGAGGGCAGGCCCAATCCCTAGGTGCAGCCCCTGGTCGGGCTCAGAGCAGGGCCGATTGGGGTGTTGGGGCGCCGCCCCCTGTCATGCACAGAGCAGGGCGGTTCGGGAGGTTGCGATGCCACCCCAAGTCGCGCTCAGGGTACGGCCGATTGGGGGGTTGGGGCGCTGCCCCCTGTCACACACAGAGCAGGGCCCATTAGGGGGTTGGGGAGCTCCCCCGTGTCATGCACAGAGCAGGGCCCATCAGGGGGTTGAGGAGCTCCCCCCTGTCACTCAGAGAGTAGGGCCGATAGGGGAGTTGGGGCGCCGCCCCCTGTCACACACAGAGCAGGGCGGATCAGGGGATTGGGACGCCGCCACTGTCACACTCAGGGCAGGGCTGATGGGGAGGTTGTGGCCCCACCCCGTCACACACAGAGCTGCAGGGCAATCAGGGGGTTTGGGCGCTGCCCCCTGTCACGCTGATCCCAGTGCCGGGAGGCCTCTTGGCTCTGCTGATCCTGGTGCTGGGAGGCATATTACCCTTTTACTATATAGGGTAGAGGCCTGGTGCATGGGTGGGGCTGGCTGGTTTGCCCTGAAG
The DNA here is from genome assembly GCF_963259705.1 of Myotis daubentonii. Taxonomy (NCBI): domain Eukaryota; kingdom Metazoa; phylum Chordata; class Mammalia; order Chiroptera; family Vespertilionidae; genus Myotis; species Myotis daubentonii. The sequence goes on from NC_081842.1 coordinate 109,065,216, forward strand.
GGTGTCCTGGATCAGGGTGGAGGTCCCCACTGGGGTGCCTGGCCAGCCTGGGTGAGGGGATGATGGCTGTCTGCAGCTGGTCACACACCATTCAGGGTGGGTGTCCCCACTGGGGTGCTTGGCCAGCCTGGGTGAGGGGATGATGGCTGTCTGCAGCTGGTCACACACCCTTCAGGGTGGGGGTCCCCACTGGGGTACCTGGCCAGTCTGGGTGAGGGGCTGAGGGCTGTTTTCAGGCTGGCGGGTGACGGAAGCTCCCAACCACTCCTTTTTTCCCTCTTTCTTTTTTTAATTCTGGGCCAGCTTTAGCTCTGAGGCTCCAGTCTTAGGCCTCCGCTGCTGAAAGTAGGTATCTGGTTTGTTTCGGTTCAAAACAATGTATAACTCCATCTCTGACTGCAGCTCTGAGATCCCAGCTCGCTGATAGCTGGTTTCTGGGTTTTTTTTAGCTTCTATATTTGTTAAAATGTTTCAAACTGCAGGCTCAGAGGCCTGCAAGGCAGGCAGGGAACGTTGGTTTCCTCCGTCACTGAAGCAAGCAAGCCTCTTGTTAGTTTCTAGCTGCCTGGCTGCCGGCAGCCATCTTGGCTGACAGTTAATTTGCATATCGCCCTGATTAGCCAATGGGAAGGGTAGCAGTCGTATGCCAATTACCATGTTTCTCTTTTATTAGATAGGATAGATAGCCAAGATTTGGAAGCAGCCTAAGTGCTCATCATATAAAAAACTGTGGTACGTTTATATAGTGGAATACTCCGCTGTAAAAAAGAAGTGAATCTTACCCTTTGTGACAACATGGATGGACTTAGACAATATTATGCTAAATGAAATAAGCCAGTCAGAGAGAGACAAGTACCATATGATTTCCCTTATATGTGAAATCTAATGTGTATGGTTTAATTCATTATTTTAAACAAAGATTATTTTACAAACTTCTGTAATCCTCTTTAATAAATTCAAGTCCTTGAATACGGCTGAACTCTATTTTACGCTAATGACCTAAAAAACAGCTCTGATTTCTATTGCTATATAACAATGCACTCAAAAACCTAGTACTGTGAGTTGACTGAACTCATTTGTGTGGTTCTTCCTTGGGGTTTAACTGTGTATACAGTCAGATATCACCTGGAGATGGAGTCATCTGAAGGCTCAGAGGAGCTACATGTATGGTCCCTCAGCTGAGAAGCCCAGAATGTTGTGAAGCAGGCTGTCATGTCTACATTGTCATGGGGCTTTTTCATGTGGCTACCATGGACTTACAGCATAGCAGGCTCAGGATACTCAATCTCCCTGCATGGTGGCTGGCTTCCCCAAGAGTGCCCCTTCTAAAACAGAAGAAGGAAGCCACTAACTACTACAAGTCTTATCATTTGGCCTTAAAAGTAACACAAAGTTATTTCCACTGCATTCTATTGATTATACAATATATGTCTGAATAAAATACACCCGGTGACTACATAAAGGTATTGACACCAGAAGATATGGATCACTGAGGCCATCTTTGAAGAGGTCCTGCCATCTTTCACAACCGCGTAAGCCAAGAAAAACAAGTAGAGACCATTTATAAGAAATGCATTGTTGCCTTTGCATCAATAGTTTTTTATCACATTTAAGTTTTAAACCATGGATTCAACAACATCCTCTATCACATACCAAAAAGAGTACTTTCACAATAGGTACTAAGTGAAAAAAAAGACACTCTCTGTGGTCATCTTTACTTTATGCTTGTTGTTCTTCTGGTTTAGCAAACTCAATTCTGGAAGTATTTATGGTATCTTAATTTAAAGTCATATAAAACAAAGCATTTAAGATGTATTTACTGTATATCTACTATGTGCTAAGCGCTATAAACAAAATACTATCTTATCTTCAGACAGTGGTCTGCAAACTCATTAGACAACAGAGCCAAATATCAGCAGTACAATGATTGAAATTTGTTTTGAGAGCCAAATTTTTTAAACTTAAACTATATAGGTAGGTACATTGTTATTAACTTAATTAGGGTACTCCTAAGGCTTAGGAAGAGCCACACTTAAGGCGCCAAAGAGCCGCATGTGGCTCGCGAACCGCAGTTTGCCGACCATGGGTTAAAATAACGACAGGCAGCCCTGACCGGTTTGGCTCAGTGAATAGGGCGTTGGCCTGCGGACTGAAGGGTCCCAGGTTCAATTCCTGTCAAGGGCATGTACCTTGGTTGCGGGCACATCCCCAGTAGGAGGTGTGCTGGAGGCAGCTGATCGATGTTTCTCTCTCATCGATGTCTCTAGTTCTCTATCTCTCTCCCTTCATCTCTGTAAAAAAATCAATAAAATATATTTTTAAAAAAAGAATAACAACAGGTAGAAAATATAGTTTCAACATTTCAGTTTCCTCTTGACAAATTATCATATAGTTTATCTTTTTTTCAGACCTCACATTGTATCTGAAATCTTGTTTATGCTGAAAAGAAAGTGTCTTTTGGGTTCAAAAAAGAATTTAGCAAATGAAACAGAACAAGTGATAAATGTTCACTGATTTCTTCTTTCCTTCCCCTCTATGATTTCAGGTGGGATTTATTAAGAGAAGATATATTTCTTTCTCTGGGTCACGACGAACAGTTTTTTATCTGTATCCTCCAAGGAAGCTTGTGGTGAAATAGATAAAATGTCAGAAATAATTAAGAAAAATGCAACAACCTAAAATTACACCTTTTGGTGATGCCTAGTTTTCATCTCCTTGGTCCCTTGACAGATATAAACACCAACTTTATCACATCCTTTAGATGATGATGTATTAAATCAATGTGAGTGAACTCACGGAACAGCAGATGGAGAGGAGGAAAAGAAAATGTTATTAGAAAGCAGATGTCTTGGATATAGGTGATCAATAGACACTATGCAATAGATACAGCATCTAGAATCCTTCAGAATTATTCTATCAAAGGCCACTTTCATCATTTTCACTAGTTTTAATTATACTTACATTTTATCAATTTTTTAACCACAAAAAATGCCTTTTTAGGCATATGTTTCAATGTCTCCCCTTACCTTTCAGCATTAAGTGTTTAGATCACTATTGTAGTAAAATCAGCACACACAATGTAAACTGCCTTTATCACAAATAGGATACCTCACAATAATGGGACTCTCCTTTGTAAAGATTCAGCATATATTTTCCTACTTCAGTTGAAATACCCTTACTCTAGATATACAAACTAATTTTCATTAACTGCATCTAAGAATTTTTTTTTACTGATTGGCATAATAAATAAATATGAATCATCTATTATTTTATTAATTATTTGAAGCACATATTTCTAAACTCTTTGAACAGGTAGATGAAATATCTCTAACTGCAATAGTTTGCATATGCAAAACTTTTAATTACTTAGTGGTGGTAGTTATAATAAAATAGGTAAAAGCTTTTAAATATACCAGAGTCAAGCAAGCTGAGGAAGTTGCCCATGGTAAGCATAAATTTAACTCTTCTTTTCCAAGCCATACATTTTAGGCAGGGCAAGGTTATCCTTAGACTAACTCTGTCCTTCAATGGTTAACTATATTTAATTCTAAGGAATGATATGTCATTTGCCTACAGATATAAACCACATTCTCCAGTTTTACTTATATAAATAATAAATGTCTCTATCTAATTGGCCTTAGCTCTCCCTTCCTGATAAAGTTGGATAAGGGAACAGTTACTGGCTTTTAGGCTTCTAAGAATGCCCAGTGTGAAGGCCTTATCTCAATAACTAAAAATTCCAATTAATGGAGTCTAAAATAACTATATTTTAGACATTTAGAGATGTCTTAAATATGTATTTAGTTTAAAATATTAAAAATATTTTATATCTCCTACTTGCCAAATAAAAACTTGAATTAAAATTTTGAAAGTGAAGATATTAAGCCCATAATGCAGTTTTAATTACCTAAAGTGCATTTTCTAATTACAATTATATTCTTAGTCATATAGCCTAGATATATATCTTTAGACACAATGATACAGTTTTTAGTTTCTTACTTATGAGAATTTTTTTGACTTATTCAGGATATTATAGAATATATACAAAAATATATTTCTAAATTAATAATGCAAGTTTGACAGTTTACATAAAATAAAACATAGTTATTTTAGATCCTATGAATTGGAATTTTAGTTATTGATATAAGACCTTCACATTGTTGACACTACTTATTAACCTTTTAGAAAAGAGCATGCCAAATTTTGTCACAAAGTTTCAGCTACAAAACAACTAACACATTTTACAAATTAAAAAATAATTGGGCTCTAAAATAAACAAACAAATAAATAAAAATAACATGTGTACTTTAAAGAATAATTTTGTAATTAAAATTTTAGAGAAAGGAAGGGAGAGAGAGAGAGACATCAATGTGGTTGCCTTCCTTATTGGGGATAGAACTCGAAGAAACCTAGGTATATGTCCTAACTAGGAATCAAACCCACCACCTTTCAGTGTATGGGACAACACTCCAACCAACTGAGCCACATTGGCCAAGGATTAAATAATAATTTAATTTTTAAAAATTGATTTTTCATATACATGAATATGTACATATATGTAAATGTTGATCTTTCTATTTTACATATATAAAATTTAATACACTGCTATTTAATTTTTTGCTTTTCTTGACAGCTTACAATTGCATATATTTAAGGTGTATAATGTAATAATTTAATACACACATGCATGTAAAATAATCTCCAAATTTAAGCTAAATAGTATATTCATCCCTTCAAATATTTACCAGTTTTGGGGTGTGTGTTTTTAGTGCTGAGAACACTTAAGTCTACTTTCTTAGTAAATTTCCAGTATAAAATAAAGTATTGCTAACTATAGTAACATCGCTGTACATTAGATCTCCAGACCTTATTCATCTTGTGTAATTGAAACTGAATCCCTTAACCAACATCTCACAATTTACCCCTCCCATATCCCTTGGTAACCACCATTTTTCTCTCTTCTTATGAATTTGACTATTTTAGATTCTACATATGAGTAAGATCATGCAGTATTTGCCTTTCTACAACTGGCTTATTTCACTTAGCCTAAAATCCTCCACATTCAACCATATTGTCACTAATAGCTATATTTCCTTCTTTTTTAAGGCTGAATGATATTCTATTTTACATATGTATATATGCACTACATTTTCTTTTTAAGGCTGAATATTATTCATATTTCTTTTATCTTTATTTGTTATTGGATATTTAGATTTTTTTCCAAACCTTAGCTATTGTGAATAACGCTGTAATAAATATGGGAGTACAGATATATCATTTGATATACTGATTTCATTTCCTTTGGGTCTAGGCCCAGAAGTGGAATTGCTGGATCATATTTTTAAATTTCTTTGAGGAAACTCCACACTGTTTCAAGTAATGTCAGTAACAATTTACATTCCCATCAAAAGTGTACAAGGATTCCCTTTTCTCCATATCCTGCCAACATTTATTATCTCATTTTCATGATGACAGCTATTTTGACAAGTGTGAGGTAATACTTATTGTGGTTTTAATTTACATTTCCATGATGGTTAGTGATGTTGAGTATCTTTTCATGTACCTGTTGGCCATTTGAATGTCTTCCTCAGAAAAATAACTATTTGATTTCTCTGCCTATTTTTAATCAGATTTATTGCTGTTATTTTGTTATCTGAGTTTTTAATGTGATTTGGATATTTACCTCTATATGATATATGATTTTCAAAAATTCTCTCCCATTCTGCAGGTTGCCATTCATTTTTAAAAATTCCTTCTTTTTCCGTGTAGAAGATTTTAAGTTTGGTGTAGTCCCTTTTGTTAATTTTTGCTTTTATTGCTATATCCAATAAGTCTTTACCAAGGCCAATGTAAAAGAAATTTTTACCTAGGTTTTAAGGTTTTAGGATTCATATTTAATTCTTTAATCCATTTTGAGTTAATTTTTGTACATGATGTGAGATAAGCATCAGAATTCATTCTTCTGCATGTGGACATCCAGTTTTCCCACATCATTTATTGAAGAGACTAAACTTTACCCCTTTATATACTCTGGGAACCCTTGTAAAGATTAGGTGACCATAAATGTGTGGATTTATTTCTGGCTTTCTATTCTGTTTCATTGGTTTGTATGTTTTTATTCCAGTACCACACTGTTTTAATTCCTGTAGCTCTGTAATATATTTTAAAATCAGGAAATGTGATACTTCCAGTTTTATTGTTCTTGTAAAGATTGCTTTAGATCTTTGGGGTCTTTTGTGGTTTCATATGAATTTTAGGATTGCTTTTACTATTTCTGTAAATAATGATATTGGACTTTTGATAGATTGTTTTGAATCTGTAGATCATTTTGGATAGTTTGGACATTTTAATAATATTAATTATTCTAATTCATGAACACAGTATGTCATTTTGTTCATTGCTTTTTTACCTTGAGGTTGATATTCCCCCTCTCTTCCTCTTTTGCCATCTTCCTTTGTTAACAGATAAAATACTTTCTGTAGTGATTTGTTTTAGTTTTTTCTTTTGTGCCTCTGTTATAGGATTTTATATTTGGGTTATCTCAGGGCTTGTATAAAATATCTTTAAGTTAATAAAAAACTTAATTTCAATTGCCTACAAAGCATGACCCTTATACTTCCCCCTACACATACTGCATTCTTGTAGTCAGAGTTTACTTATTTTTGTATTGTGCATCCATGAAGTAATTTTTGTTTATTTCTCTTTGGGGTTGAAAGTAATATACACACTACCTTTCCAGTGTTCCATTAATCTGTAAGTGGCTTTATATTAATCCTTCCTTATGAGGTTTACATTTTCATATGCGTTTGTGTCATTGTTTGGTACACTTTCATTTCCATTTAAAGAATCCCCCCAGCATTTCTCATAGGGCACTTCTAGTGGTGACCAACTGCCGCATTTTCTATTTATCTGATAATGTATTTATTTCTTCATTTTTGAAGATGGTTTTGGAATCACTTGTTTGTCAGTGTTTTGTGCGTGTCTGTGTTTGTTTGTTGTTGTTTTATTTTCTTTCGGTATTATGAATATATCATTGCACTTTCTCAGGTCTTCAAATTTTCTACTGCTGATAGCCTAATGGAATTTCCCTTTTATTATGAGTTGCTTTCCTCTTGATGCTTTCAAAATTCTCTCTGTCTTTTAACAATTTAATTATAATGTGTCTTAGTGTAGATCTCTTTAGATTCAAGCTATTTGGAAATTTTTGCACTTCATTAATCTGGATGCTTATTTTACTCCCCAGATTTAAAGTGTTTAGCATCATTTCTTCAAATAAGTTTCTTATCCCTTCTCTTTTTCTGCTCCTGGGAAATATATATATACTGGTTCACTTGTTAGTTTCCCATAAAACCTATAGGCTTACTTCACTCTTCTATTCTTTTTATTTTTTATTTTTCTTTTCTGGATAACTTTAATTTTTTAAATTGATTTCAAAGAGAGGAAGGGAAAGGGATAGAAACATCAATGTTGAGAATCATTGTTCCGCTGCACCCTGCATACCCCCTACCGGGGACCAAGCCCAAGACCCAGGCATGTGCCCTGACTGGGAATCCAACAGTGACTTCTTAGTTCATGGATCAATGCTCACCATTGAGCCACACTGGCCGGGCTCCACTGGATAACTTTAAATGACTTATCTTTGCAGTCACAAATGCTTTTTTTCTGTTTCATTAAGTCTGTTATCAAAGCTCCCCATTATATTTTTGATTTTATTTATTGTATTCTTTAGGTCCAGATTTTCTATCTGATCCTTTTTTATGATCAATCTCTTTATTGAACTCCTTTTTCTGTTTATGCATTGCTTTCCTGATTTTTGTTGAGTTGTCTATCTGTGTTCTCTTGTAGATTGCCAAGCTTCCTTAAAACAGTATTTTGAATTCTTTGTCAGGCAATATTATAAATATTAAGTTCTTTAGTTTGTTATTAGAAAGTTATTGTGTACCTTGGGTGATGCCATGTTTTCTTTATTTTATTTTGTGTGTGTGTGTGTGTGTGTGTGTGTGTGTGTGTGCGTGCGTGGTGTTTTGCGGGATTTTTTTGTTTTTTTGTGTATGTTTGTTTGTTTGTTTTTCAGAGCCTTGCATTGATGTCTGCACATTTGCAGGAGAAGTCAACTCTTCCAAACTACATGAACTGACCTTAGTGGTGAAAGATTTTATTTATGGGTGGATGTGAGGGCACTGATGGTTTGTTCATGGTGGCTCCAGTTCTGTGGGGGCTCAGCCATGGTTCTGGATTTGGGGAGGCCACAGTGGCATAGTTTCTGTGGAGCTCCATCAACTGAGGACAGCATCAGCATCAGGATCAGGGGTTTTCAGTGGCCAAGGATGTGGGTGTTTGTGGCAAAGGCTGCTGGGTCTTCCTATTCTTTTTCCCTGTGAAAGAAGTCACAACTGAGAGAAATTGTCTTGGCATTGGGTCAGACTTACAGATTACATTTTTTAAGGTTCTAGCTAAATATATATATATATGACTTTTTTTTTTTTTTTTTACTTTTCCTTTTTCCATTCCTCTGATATGGAAAGTGGGGTAGGTTGGGGAGTCCAGATATCCTAAAATGCAGGTTCCAAATGAGCCATCATCTGAACATATACTAAAAGAAAATGATTGGCACTAACTGGTTTGGCTCAGTGGATAAAGCATCGGCCTGCAGACTGAAAGGTCTCAGGTTCGATTCTAGTCAAGGGCATGTACCGTGGTTGCGGGCACATCCCCAGTAGGGGGTGTGCAGGAGGCAGCTGATTGATGTTTCTCTCTCATTGATGTTTCTGACTCTCTGTCCCTCTCCCTTCCTCTCTGAAAAGATCAATAAAATATATTTTTTTAAAAAGAAAATGATTGTCTTAGAAATCAAAACAAAATTAATACCTCAACTCTTTTATCATGTAACCTTTTAGTTTAGTAGTTTTCAGATATACTTTGATACTAAAAGTCAGATCTCTTATTACCAGGGGAAATTTATCAGCTGAATGGGTTTTTTTTTCTTATTTATGAATTGTAATTTTACCTGGAGTACTTAAACCATACCATAAGACCTTCATTGATCCCAGCTGAAAAAGTTTCAATACACTTAAATAAAAATTTAATCTGTAGAACAAAGTTTTTTCAAGAGGAAATTTAAAATTTTCATCTTTTTTATATTATTCTAACATACTTAGTAATTCTAATATTTAAATTGTTGCAAATTTGAAGAAATGATACAAATTCTTTGTAGAAATTTCTAAAATGTAGAAAAAAACAAAAATACCTAAAATATTAACCATTTTTATTCTGTTACATCTTATTTTACTCTTTTTCTCATGCATATTTTGGAATGTTGCCATTTTTTCTTCTTTTGCCACTTATTTCTTCTCTCAGAAATCTGTTGCTTAGCTATTCATCTTATCACTATAATAGTTTGTAGTACACATAACATATTTGAACTATTGAACTGTGTTTAATTTGTAGTATTGTACTATTTTTACTTAAACTATAGTAAAATTATTGTGTATAATTATTTTGTGTGTGAGTTTCTGATTGTTTCTTTAGAATACATTCTTGTAAGTGGAATGTTGCATTAACCAGCAAGCCATTTTTCAGTTTTCCTTACATATTGACAAATTATTACCTAGATTCCAGATTAATTCTAGAGTTTGGAAGGTTTTTACCAATTTATGATTCCTCCATCAAAGTAAGAAAGCTCCAATATCATCATAATCTATCCAACCTTGGATTTGCCAGTACATTAGTCTCTCAATGGAAGCATGTTGAAATTCATGTCTTTGTTAGTGAGGTTGAACATATTTTTATATGTTATTAAATAGTTACATTGATTTTAAGTGAATTATATTTAGCTCTTATCTACTTCTTTGTTGATGTGCTTTATTTTTATTTTATTTTTTACTTTTTAACATTAAAAAATTTATTTTTTTTTAATTTGGTGGAAGTCAAATTAATTTTTCCTCTTGTTAGTGTCTTTCTTCATTTTCATTTTTAGGCAATCCTTCCCAAACCCAAGGATAGGAAAACAATACTCTCTATATTTTATTCTGAGTGCTTCATAATTTTGCTACATTTAATTCATTTATGAGATTTGTTTTAATGCATGTTTAGAGGAGAAGGCCTCAATTAGGCCAATGCATTTACAGTCTTTCATTTCACTACCTACCAATTCGATGAGAGAGATAGCACAATTCTTAACAGAAAACTGAGAGACAGAGAGATGTTATTATAGATTATCAAATGTCTGGTAAGTGGTGTGCTTAACTATCATAATCCACATTAGCATGGAAAATCTCAGATGCTTTCCACAAGAATTTCCTAGAGTGCTGCCTAATGAGACTTAATTTTGGGATTTCTCTATTGTTTAGTTCCAGTCTTTAAAGCATGCTACCAAATACTTCCTTTGTCTTTGATAAATGTCATGAATTGGCCGCTCTAGTATGTACCACTTTAAAATGACCAAATACAGTAGTTCAATATCCTCAAAACTAGGTTATTAATACTTAAGTAACACATAGCAATATAAATCATCTGAAGCCATGCCAAGTTTGATCAGATTTCTTTTCATCCTTCTCTAAGCAGCTGTTTAAAAGAGTTTGTGATCTATTCTTGTTATTGTTATTTGGGTAGAAAAAATATTCCAAAAGTCAATTACTTAAAAACAATAACATTTATTTAGTCACAAGTTTATCTATAGTTTACGAAAGCCTTGGTGGATCCAGCATATCTTCCCTCTGTTTGGCATCAGCAAAGATGGCTTAATTATCGGGAACTAGAATCATCTGAAGATGTTCACTTACATGTCTGGCAGCGGCTGCTGCCTGCCAGTTGGGATCTAGCTGAAGCTATCAGGCAGCACACCCACACATGATGTTTTGATGTGGCCTGGTATTCCTTTCAACATTTTGTTTGTATTCAAAGTGTGAGTGTCCGAAGAGGCAGATAGAAGCCATATTACTTTATAACCTAGAATTGAAAGTCATGTTGCATTATTTTCACCAATTTTATTAAATCAAAACTATCACCACATTCCATCTATGTTCAAAGAGATGGGGGAAAAGTCTGTACTTCTCAATAAAGGATGTCAAGGCTCTGGAAAATATTGTGGGGCAAGAAATATTACTGTGGCTGATTTTATAAAATGCCACCTGCCACAATCATCTTTTTTTATATATACATATTTTTATTGATTTTTTACAGAGAGGAAGGGAGAGGGATAGAGAGTTAGAAACATTGATGAGAGAGAAACATCGAGCAGCTGCCTCCTATACACCCACTACTTGGGGAATGTGCCCGCAACCAAGGTACATGCCCTTAACCAGAATCGAACCTGGGACCTTTCAGTCCACAGGCCGACATTGTATCCACTGGGCCAAACCAGCTAGGGCCACAATCATCTTCTTTGGTTATAAAAATCCACATTCATCCTACATGCAAAAAAGATTCCACCTCCTCTCTAAGGCCCCCAAATTCTCATCCCATTATGTGTTCAGGTTCAGGTTCAGACTCTAAATTACGTTCAGTTGTATATGGGGCTTCAGAGTAGTTCTTATCAATTAAAAATCCTGTGAACTACATAGAAAACTTATCAGCTCCCAACACACCCGCCATAAAATGGCAGGATATGCATGGGATAACCACTATAAACACTCTCATTCAAAGGAGTGAAAGGAGAGGCTCAGAGTGATCAGTGGTCCACAGAACTCTGTCATCCTGGAAGGCATATGTTGACAGTGCCTGATTTGGTGACAACTTAATAAAGGGAATTCAAAGGGGATTTTTATTTATTATCTTATTAAATTCTTAATATATAAAATATGTATAGTGAGTATGCATTTATGGATTAATTTTGAATATTTTGTGGAGTATAATGTAAGCTATTTATAACCTTTGAGGTTGTGAAGTCCTAGATACCTCATTCTCAGAACAATGAAAAATCTACACTAAGGTTACCAGCATTAAAAATTTACTTTAATTATTTTAAATGTAAAAAAATTCTAAAATATAAATTCTTCTGCATTTTAAGTAGTCTTGCTCAATGGTGATCATTTATTCTATGCGACTTAATATAAGTAAGGATATTGTTATATAAAAGCAATAAGCTCAGAATCTATTGAAACATGAAGTTCAACTTTTCCATTTATATCTATGAAATAATGTTTCTTATCCTTATTGAATGGCTAAATAAACTCAAAGAGACTAACAATCCAAATACAGATTTCAAAAGAAAACTTATGTATATAGCATATATTATACTATATGACAATTTCAACTCTGTATTTTGAAAATTAATACATGAAGATAATAAAAAAGCAAAATATGATGACCAAGATTATTTTACTCTATTCCCTCCTTGAATATATTCTAGGCAAAAATAAATAATAAAAATGAAGGGCTGCTATAGTTTTTGAAATTTGCTATCACGTTTCACTAATATTCATAGACTGGGTGCTGTCAGTCCATGTTATAATATGCCATTTCTAATTTTAATTTACAAGCTGGATAGCTAATTTCAGGGCATCATGAATTAAGTAAAAATACATTTCAATAAAATTAATGAAATAAACCATCTTTGATCAGTGGCTCTAGAGGCTTTTTGATAAGTAAAAGTCCATTTGAACTTTGCCTAATTGGTATTATTGGTGTGTTTTTTGTTCTTGTTTTTGTGTGGGTTTATTTATTTTTTATTTTTAACAAGGTCTTACTTGCTGAATTTGCATTTTTTACCATGTTCCAACCCGGTGTCATCATAAAGTTGCTAGGGCTAGAATTCATGGTGTATGGTTATGTGATTACACATTTTTGTAAAATATTACAGTAGAGTTTTTAAAGCACAATTTTGTAGTGAGAGTAGTGACAGTATGAAATAAATGCATATGTATTTTCTGACACTCTGTTCCCCAATAGTTGAGTTCTGGAAGGGAACTGAAGCCTGCATTTGCCTCTGAGGTTTCCAATTTCTCTTCTGAAACTGACCATCCCAATTGCACACTAGAGAGTAATGGCCAGCACCTCTCATTGCAAAGCATATTAGTTAACCCTTTAGTTCCCACTGAATATCTTCTAGACTGGCTTTGTAGGAGAGCAAAGCAGCAAAACAGCCAACCTGCAGGATCCTGGAAAACAATAAAAACAACAATGTGTAAGAAGTAATTTATATACTGAATGCCCCTCTGTCCTATTCAGCACATTTTCTAGAGTATCTCCTTTTCTAAAGCACTTTGATAGGTCACCTTTAATAAAATCAAAGCTTTTAAGGGGAAAGACTGATGATATTGCAGCCCTGATATTCTCTCTCTACCAAATGGGCATAGGGTTTGGTGCTTAACCTAGCACAGTGTTAGCTGCAAGATGCATGAGTTCCAAAATGATTCTAAGTGTTCATTTAACATGAGGCTTCCTTTGAGAAAAGGCTACCAGTGGAGCATAATAGTGCCAAATGTGCAGTAGTTTTATAATATGAGTTGTAATCCACCAGGAACTAAATCCTGCTATTACCCTCTTTAGGGAGACTTCTAAAATTCTGCTCTTCGTATTGTGAATAATAACCTGGAGTAATTAGAGGTTACTGGAAATCTCTGCACATGTGTCAAAGCTTTCTTAGTATAAGTCCCAATAATGTGTTTATCAATTGTGCTATTCCTAGAGATACAAATGGGGTACCTACTGTACCATTTCTTCTTCTCGAATAAGTTATTCTTTTGTTTTATGTACTGTGGCTTTAGTTATGATATAAATGAATCTTTAAAATTATATAATCATTGCTTTCTTCAATAACCGGAATGATTTTTGGGTACTGACAGAGGTTCTATTTCCATGGTGCTACAGTAGGACCTGGCTTCATGAAAATGTAGATATGCAAAAGCACACCTTTCACATGGAGACTTCAATTTTTTTTTATGTCTTTTTTTTTTTATTGCTTAAAGTATTACAAAGGGTATTACATATGTATCCATTTTATCCCCCCGCCCTAGACAGTCCCCTAGCCTCCCCTATCACCCAGTGTCTTATGTCCATTGGTTATGCTTATATGCATGCATACAAGTCCTTTAGTTGATCTCTTACCCCACTACCTCCTGCCCCCCAACCCTCCCCGGCCTTCCCACTGCAGTTTGACAATCTGTTTGAGGCAGCTCTGCCTCTGTATCTATTATTGTTCAAAAGTTTATAATGGTCTCTATTGTCCATGAATGAGTGAGATCATGTGGTATTTTTCCTTTATTGACTGGCTTATTTCACTTAGCATAATGCTCTCCAGTTCCATCCATGAAGTTGCAAATGGTAAGAGTTCCTTCCTTTTTACAGCAGCATAGTATTCCATCGTGTAGATGTACCACAGTTTTCTAATCCATTCATCTACTGATGGGCACTTAGGCTGTTTCCAGATCTTAGCTATGGTGAATTGTGCTGCTATGAACATAGGAGTGCATATATCCTTTCTGATTGGTGTTTCTGGTTTCTTGGGATATATTCCTAGAAGTGGGATCACAGGGTCAAATGGGAGTTCCATTTTCAGTTTTTTAAGGAAACTCCATACTGTCTTCCATAGTGGCTGCACCAGTCTGCATTCCCACCAGCAGTGCACAAGTGTTCCTTTTTCTCCACAACCTCTCCAGCACTTGTCGTTTGTTGATTTGTTGATGATAGCCAGTCTGACAGGTGTGAGATGGTACCTCATTGCTGTTTTGATTTGCATCTCTCGGATGATTAGTGACTTTGAGCATGTTTTCATATGTCTCTTGGTTTTCTGAATGTCCTCTTTTGAAAGGTGTCTATTTAGGTCCTTTGCCCATTTTTTGATTGGATTGTTTATCTTCCTTTTGTTAAGTTGTATGAGTTCCCTATAAATTTTGGAGATTAGGCCCTTATCAGATATGTCATTGGCAAATATGTTTTCCCACACAGTGGGTTTTCTCGTTGTTTTGTTGATGGTTTCTTTTGCTGTGCAGAAGCTTTTTATTTTGAAGTAGTCCCATTTGTTCATTTTTTCTTTAGTTTCAAGTGCCCTAGGAGCTGTATCAGTGAAGAAATTGCTTCGGCATATGTCTGAAATTTTCTTGCCTTTGGATTCTTCTAGAATTTTTATGGTATCCTGTCGTACATTTAAGTCCTTTATCCATTTTGAGTTTATTTTTGTATATGGTGTAAGTTGGTGGTCTAGTTTCATTTTCTTGCATATATCTGTCCAATTTTCCCAACACCATTTATTGAAGAGACTATCTTGGCTCCATTGTATGTTCTTGCCTCCTTTGTCAAATATTAATTGAGCATATTGGTTCGGGCCGATTTCTGGGCTCTCTATTCTATTCCATTGATCTATATGCCTATTCTTGTGCCAGTACCAGGCAGTTTTGAGAACAGTGGCTTTGTAATACAACTTGATATCTGGTATTGAGATCCCACCTACTTTGTTGTTTTTCAGGATTGCTGCAGCTATTCGGGGTCTTCTTTTATTCCAGATGAATTTTTGGAAAGTTCGTTCTAGATCTCTGAAGTATGCTGTTGGTATTTTAATGGGAAGTGCGTTGAATTTATAGATTGCTTTGGGTAGTATGGACATTTTAATGATGTTGATTCTACCAATCCATGAACACGGTATGTTCTTCCATCTGTTTATGTCTTCCTCTATGTCTTTTTTCAACGACCTGTAGTTTTCTGAGTAGAGGTCTTTTACCTCTTTAGTTAAGTTTATTCCTAGGTAGCTTAATTTTTTTGGTGCAATGGTAAACGGGATTGTTTTTATAATCTCTCTTTCTGAAAGTTCACTATTGGTGTATAGAAATGCCTCAGATTTCTTGGGGTTAATTTTGTATCCTGCTACATTGCCAAATTCATGTATTAAGTCTAGTAGCTTTTTGATGGAATCTCTAGGGTTTTGTATGTATAATATCATGTCGTCTGCAAATAAGGACAGTTTTACTTCCTCTTTTCCAATTTGGATGCCTTTTATTTCTTCTTCTTGCCGAATTGCAATGGCTAACACTTCCAGTACTATGTTGAACAGGAGTGGTGAGAGGGGGCATCCCTGTCTTGTTCCTGTTCTTAGGGGAAATGGTGCTAGTTTTTGTCCGTTGAGTATGATGTTGGCTGTGGGCCTGTCATATATGGCTTTTATTATGTTGAGGTATGATCCTTCTACTCCCACCTTGCTGAGAGTTTTTATCAAAAATGGGTGTTGAATTTTGTCAAATGCTTTTTCTGCATCAATTGATATGACCATGTGGTTTTTTTCTTTCAATTTGTTTATGTGATGTATCACGTTTATTGATTTGCGGATATTGTACCATCCTTGCATCCCTGGGATAAATCCTACTTGGTCATGGTGTATGATCTTTCTGATGTACTGCTGGATCCGATTTGCTAAGATTTTGGTGAAGATTTTGGCATCTGTGTTCATGAGGGATATTGGCCTGTAATTCTCTTTCATTGTGTTGTCTTTACCTGGTTTTGGTATTAGGGTGATGCTGGCTTCATAGAATGAGCTTGGAAGTGTTCCTTCCTCTTGAATTTTTTGTAGTAGTCTGAGGAGGATAGGTTTTAGTTCTTCCTTGAATGTTTGGTAAAACTCCCCTGTGAAGCCGTCTGGTCCTGGGCTTTTGTTTGATGGAAGCTTTTTGATGACTGCTTCAATTTCTTCCATAGTTATTGGCCTGTTGAGATTTTTAGATTCTTCCTGATTGAGTTTTGGAATGTTGTATTTTTCTAGGAATTTGTCCATTTCCTCCAGGTTGTCTAGTTTGTTGGAGTAAAGCTGTCCATAGTATTTTTTAACAATCATTTGTATTTCTGTGGGGTCTGTTGTTATTTCGCCTCTATCATTTCTGATTTTATTTATTTGGGTCCTCTCTCTCTGCTTCTTGGTGAGTCTGGCTAGAGGTTTATCAATCTTGTTTATCCTTTCAAAGAACCAGCTCTTGGTTTCATTGATTTTCTGTATTGTTTTTTTGGTCTCTATGTCATTTATTTCTGCTCTAATCTTTATTATCTCCTTCCTTCTGCTCACTCTGGGGTTTTCTTGTTGCTCTCTTTCTAATTCTTTGAGTTGTAGAGTTAGATGATTTACTACCATTTTTTCTTGTTTTTTGAGATAGGCCTGTAGAGCTATAAACTTCCCTCTCAGGACTGCTTTCAATGTGTCCCATAGGTTTTGGATTGTTGTGTTTTCATTGTCATTAGTTTCCAGGATGTTTTTAATTTCTTCTTTGATCTCATTGGTAACCCAATCAATATTTAATAGCATGCTATTCAGCTTCCAGGTGTTTGAGTATTTTGGGTTGTTTTTATTGTAGTTTATTTCTAATATTATGCCATCGTGGTCTGCGAAGACGCTTTTTATGATTTCAATCTTCTTGAAGTTGGGGATACTTTGCTTGTGACCCAGTATGTGGTCTATTTTTGAATATGTCCCATGAGCACCTGAGAAGAACGTATATTCTCTGGCTTTGGGGTGAAGTGTTCTGAAGATGTCTATTAAGTCCATCTGATCTAGTGAATCATTTAGGATTGCTATATCTTTGCTGGTTGTTTGTCTATAGGACTTATCCAGTGCTGTCAATGGTGTATTAAAGTCCCCTACTATGATTGTATTGTTGTCGATCTCTCCTTTGATATTTTCCAGGAGTTTTTTTATGAATTTGGGTGCTCCTACATTGGGTGCATATATGTTTACCAGGGTTATATCTTCTTGTTGTATTGACCCCTTTAGTATTATGAAGTGGCCTTCCTTATCTCTTGTTAAGGCCTTCACTTTGAGGTCTATTTTGTCCGATATAAGTATTGCTACCCCAGCTTTCTTTTCCTTTCCATTTGCCTGAAAGATATTTTTCCATCCTTTCACTTTCAGTCTGTGTGAGTCCCTTCTAATGAGGTGGGTTTCTTGTAGACAGCAGATGTATGGGTCATGTTTTTTTATCCATTCAGCCACTCGATGTCTTTTGGTTGGAGCATTTAGTCCGTTTACGTTTAAAGTTATTATTGAAAGGTACTTGTTTGTAGCCATTTCTTTTTTTGTGTGGCTGTTTTCTTTCTGAGCTTTTTATTTCTTATTTTTATATCAGTCCCTTTAGCATTCCTTGCAATGCTGGCTTGGTGGTGACAAACTCCCTTAGCCTTTTTTTGTCTGTGAAGCTTCTTATTTCCCCTTCAAGTTTGAATGATAGCCTTGCTGGATAGAGTATTCTTGGATTCAGTCCTTTGCTTTGCATCACTTTGTAAATTTCAGTCCATTCTTTTCTTGCCTGATGTGTTTCTGTTGAGAAGTCTTTTGACAATCTAATGGGAGATCCCTTGTATGTAACTTTCCGTCTCTCTCTTGCAGCCTGTAAGATTCTCTCTTTGTCCTGAACATTTGCCATGGTGATTATGATGTGTCTTGGTGTGGGTCTTTTCGGGTTCACCTTGTTTGGGACTCTCTGGGCTTGTGTGACTTTTTTCTTCCCCACCTCAGGAAAGTTTTCTGATATTATTTCTTCGAATAGGTTTTCTAATCCTTGTTCATCCTTCTGTTGTTCTGGTACTCCTATTATTCGTATGTTGTTTCGTTTCATGTTGTCCCAAAGCTCCCTTAGGCTCTCCTCCTGTCTTTTAATTTTTTTCTCCAATTGCAGTACATTTTGGGTGTGTTTTGCTTCCTTGTCTTCTAATTCACTTATTCGGTCCTCCGCTTCTCCTAGTCTACTGTTGATACTTTCAATGGAGTTTTTCATTGCAGCTATATCACTCTTCATTTCCTCTTGGGTCTTACTTAGGTTGTTGATTTTTTCATCTGTTTCTTCTAGCTTCTTCCATATGTTATCGATTTTTTCATCTGTTTCTTCTAGCTTCTTCCATATGTTATCGATTTTTTCATCTGTTTCTTCTTGCTTCTTGAAGAGGTTGTCGATTTTTTCCTCCATCCGGTTTATGCACTCTAGGATCCTTATTCTGAATTCTTTATCTGTCATGTTGCATGCCTCTGTATTACTTAGCTGCTTTTCTGGAGAGTCCTCCTTCTCTTTCCTTTGGGGGTTTCTTTGTCTACCCATGTTTGATCTCAATGACATATCTAGACGTTGAGTTGTTCAGTGGTTGCTCCCTTGGTGGCAGTGACTCCTTGGTCTGTGGTTGCTCTTCGGGCGGTTGCGGTAGCAGCTGCTCTTTAGTTGTCAGCAGCTCCTCTGGTGGGTGCTGTTCACAGCTGTGGTGGCTCTTCTGGCTGGTGGGGCGAGGTTTCACGTACAGCTGCTGATCCTCAGCAGAGGATGTGGTGCTCAGGAGGTTGCTGTTGCTTGGATCTGCTGCGTTGATTTAAAGGCACAAAATACAACACAACAAGGCACCACGTACCAGGCACTATACACAAATATATTTACGATATTAATAACCCCAAGTAAAGGTGACCACCTGAATTAAGAGAATTAGGGGATAAGGAAGAAGGAAGAGAAAAAGATAAAAGAGAGAAAGGAAAAGAAAATAGGGACCAAAAAAAGGGAGTGCAAAAATGAAATTGGGAAAAAGGAAGGGGGAAAATAAAAGCGAGAAAAGAAAAGAAAAAAAAAAGAGTGAAAAGAGAGAATGAAGTGGAAGAGGGGAAGAGACTTTTTATATGAGGAGAATACTCCTATAGAACAGCCATTAATCCCAACAAATTCCAGCAACAGCTCCCTGGATATGAATGCAAACTAGAAACAACCAATAATATAACGATGAAAATAGAATGGTGAACACTAATCCCAAAATAAAATAAAGAAAAAATAAAATGGCACTTTAAAAAATGGTAAAATGGTAGCAGTAATAATACTGGTTAAAAATAAGAAGGTAGTAATTAAAAGGGTAAAATCAGGTGATGGAAAAAGAAGAAGAAAAAAAAAAAAAGAACAGAAAAAAAAATAAAAAAAAATTGGTTTCTTAGTTAAAAAGTGAAAAAAGAAAAAAAAATTGCAGTAGTGAATGTCCTTCGTTTCTTCTATTCTTCATTGTGGCTCGCCTTAGACCTTCCAGGTATTCAGGAGAGTGTTGAGATTCCCTGCGATATACTGTCCTCTGTGTTGTAAACCACAGTCCTTATTTTAAAGCAGGTCGCATTTATTTCCCAGACTGCCTTATTTTGTGTCTAGCAAAGAGTCAGTTTGTGGGTCAGCCTCTGGGTGGCAGTGTTCTGGGGTTGGCCTCTGAGGCTATAGGGCCTCTCTGTCCAGTGGAAGTTCACTGCCCAGAGCTGACTGCGTAATAGTTAGTTACCGGTGCTATGTTGTTGCTGGGATTGAAAATCCCCCTATAGTCCAGACCCTGTTAACTCCCAGGGACTGATCACGTTATCTTAATCCTTGATCTCGTTCAGGGTGGAATCTGGGTGTGGCTGTGCTCCTTGCCTGGGGGCTGGGGGGAGGAGACTTACTCTCAGGAGCGGGTGGCTGCCCCAGTCCTGGCCTCAGGGGTGTCTCAGCACTCAATTCACTACCACCTCTCCCGGCTCCCCCTCTTTCCCCAGTCTCTCCCCAGATTCCACTCCTCAGCACACTCTCCCTCTCTTCAGCACAGGTGAGTGTCTGTATCCGAAATGTCCCATGAACAGGATTCAGTGTAAACAAACAAACAAATGCCGGCCGCGGAAACGGGGAAGGCTTGGTTTCTGTAAGCTTCTTCTCTTACCGGGACTGCATGGTCAGGTCAGCTCTTCAGGCTGCCCCCTTTAGGCTCAGTCCTCCGTGATCACAGAACCCAGCTCTCAATTTCCCTGGCGGCGCCAGGAATCCCGCAGTTCTTCTTTCCCCGTCAGGGGCTGTGCCTGTCCCAAGGGACTCGGCTGTCTGCCACGCGGTCTCCCTCTGACTCTCTGGGCTCAGAGGTCAGGCAAACTTTCCTGCCCAAATCCCTGGTTTTTTTTTTACCTTTCCAGGGGAGTTCTGCTCTTCCCGGCTGCAAACCCTCTCACCAGCTGAGCAATTTCGCCAATTCGGTGTGAGTGTTACTAGCTTCAGCTTCCATTTGCTCCGGGACACGACCTGGGACACGTCTGCCTATATTGCCGCCATCTTGGTTCTCTGGAGATTTCAATTTATCACTCACATATTTGTGCTTGTGAGTGTGTGTGTGTGTGTGTGTGTTTGAGAGAGAGAGAGAGAGAGAGAGAGAGAGAGAGAGAGAGAGAGAGAGAGCTGAGTGTTGACATTCACTCATCTGAGGAGTGAACCCAGCAACCATTTCCAAGAGCAGCACCACATTCTGTTCAGGCAGGAAGTGAAGAGTTCCTTGTCAAACTGAGCCAACCAGGGGCCTTTAAATCTAATCACCAAAATTGAAATTTGGCCAGGACACTGAAGCTGGTGCCTCCAATCTTTCAGAAAGTACAAGGACCCTGGTTTAATGTCTTATCTGAAAGTTGATGTCTACGGTCAAAAGTGCCTTGCTTTCATACACTGTTAGGCAATCCAGAGCTGAGGCTGCCATTAAAAAAAAAAGTAATTGAATAAATAGTGGATTGGTACAATGAATCCACTGGGGCAGGTATTGTGTTATTTTTAAAAAGAGAAAAGCAAGAATTGTGTCTTTTTCTTATCAGTTCACAGTGACCTTTCTTACTTCAATGTCCAACAAACATTTGAATTTAAATGTTTATGATTTATCAGAAAAAATAATCCTATCTCTTATCGAAGTAAAATATAATCATTTTATTCTGTATCTTTTCAGATAAATTTATCAAGGAAATAGTACATTATAATTTCTGATATTAGCAGAATTCCATCCACCATCAGATAATTAAAATATTAATGAATGCATATGCATGTATTGTGGTAAAACATATTCAAGATGATAATTCAGAATGATCAGTATTTATAGAAATAAGCTTCATGGTTGGTGTCTAATTACAGATTGAATAGGGTCTTCAGAATATCTAGTGGAAAAGAATTATTTGACAATATTCGGTTATAATCTAAATAAATCTCAATATTCAATATATTTTAATTGAAATTTCTGAACATAGTACAATTTCAGTTTCAAATAGATCCTAATAAAATAGATAATAAATGCATATTTTAAAAAGAAAAAGCTTTAGGCATTTTTAGTAGCCTTAATTATAGCAATAAGATTTGGTTTTTATTAAGTAAAGAAATATTAAAGGAAAGGTAATTTTGATGTAGTTAAAAGGAATGATAAGTTACTCAATTTATGAGTATAACAGTTTTCAGTTTAACTTATATGTACCAACTATCCACAGTTATCCAAGTCTCTCTACTTGTGAATAGAATTTATTTTCTCATTTACGTTTATACTAATAGAACTAATCCCAAATTTACTCTTAAATGTACTGCTCAAATGTATTTCTCTTTAGGTAAGAGAGTCAGAACACTGTTCTCGGGAGGTCAGGGTTATCCTCATTAGCATTGCTCTGTTCTGAGGCTGCAATGACACCTTTTGTCCTAAGAAACCTGGGGTGCCTGGATGGAAAAGCAGATGGATCCAGCAAAACTTAGTCCACCCATAAGTGCCCTTACTAATCATAGGTCACCATTATATATTCTTTCCATATATGAAGAACAGCATATTACTACTTTTCAGCCTCTATATTCTTTTAAAATTTACTCATGAGTAAAAAAATCTGTGTTAAGGATAAGCTGCTAACTATAGTTTAAAAAGTAATGTTCCTTTAATAACAAAAAGTATATTTAAAGCATTACAATTATAAGATAATTTATAAAATGTGTCTAATTAAAAATTTTAACAGACCATTTAGTGGCAGAAATTAATGTAATCTAAATAATTTTTCTCAGAATACAATGTTAAATTGAGTAGAAATTTTTACATAAGATATGTATATTATCCTAATATATAAAAACCCAGGGTCCATAACGACCAAAGGCTGACTGACCGAAGTCAGTCCTGCAGTCAGTGCTGGGTTGCCATGGCGACCCAGCACTGACTGCCACTGCTGCGGATGTGGCAACCCAGCATTGACTGCCGAGGGGCTGCAGATCAGGTCTGGAGAGAGGCCCGAAGAGAGAGGCAGGGTCTGATCCACAGCCTCAGTGGCAGCTGTTGATCAGCTGTTGCCTCTCTCTTTCTCTCCAAGCTTCACCAGAAGCCACACCTCTGCTTCCCTCTGGGCCTCCCCGGGGGCTGCTGATCAGCCCCGCCTCTCTGATCAGGCCCAGAAATAGGTCTGGAGATGCTGACTGGCATAGAAACCGACCAATCAGAACCAAATCTGGGTGAACTGTGAGGAGCCAATGGCTGTCTAGGAGGCAGAGCTTCTGATGCTGACGGGCATAGAAACCAACCAATCAGAACCTAATCTGGGTGAACTGCCAAGGCAGAACCTAAGGTGGGGGATGAGGAGGGGTTTTAAGGGCAAAAGCTGTTTGGTGTAGGATGTAAGAAAGCGGTTCAATTTTTTAATGACTGGTGTGGCAGTATAGTGCTTATGGCTGGCTATCAGTCCAAATATGGAGATTATGTAGTTTTGTCTCCCAAGAGCATCTCCTCCTGCTGTAAAAGGCTCCTCCCCCCACCCCCCGCTTTTAAGCAATCCTATCCTATATAATCTATCTATACTAAAAAAAGGGTAATATGCTAATTAGACTGGGTCGACTGGCCATCTTCTGGACGTCCAACTACATTCCAGACAAAGTCATGGTTGTGAGGGTAAGATCAGGCCAGCAGGGGAGGGCCATTGGGGCAAGATCAGGCCGGCAGGGGAGGTCTGCTGCAGGTGAGATCAGGCCAGCAGGGGAGGGCAGTTAAGGGCAATCAGGCAGGCAGGAAGGTGAGTGGTTAGGAGCCAGTGGTCCCAGATTGCTAGAGGGATGTCCAACTGCCAGTTAGGCCCAATCCCTGTGGACAGTCAGACATTCCCCAAGGGGTCCCCGATTGGAGAGGGTGCAGGCTGAGTTGAGGGAACTGCCCCCATGAACAAAGTTTGTGCACCAGGCCACTAGTCCTATATAATAAAAGGGTAAATGCAAATTGACCCTAACAGCTGAACCACTGGGAATGACTGGTCACTATGACACACACTGACCACCAGGGAGCAGACAACCTTTCTCAGAGGTGACCTTGGTTAAAACACATAGTGCCAAGAAGGTGAGAAAACATATTAAGAAAAGTATGCCATATATGCCAGGTCCCTTGAAACAGCAAGCATGGACCGGCTCCCGGCAGTCAGTGTGTTCCCACAGGGGGAGCTCTGCTCAGCCACAATTCAGGCTGACGGCTGCCAGTACAGCGGTGGTGGCGGGAGCCTCTCCCACCTCCTCAGCAGCACTAAGGATGTCCGACTGTAGCTAGGCCTGCTCCCCGCTGGCAAGTGGATATCCCCCGAGGGCTCCCGGGCTGCCAGAGGGATGTCTGACTGCCAGCTTAGGCCCAATCCCCCAGGGAGCAGGCCTAAGCCAGCAGGTGGTCATTCCCTGAGGGGTCCCAGACTGCGAGAGGGCCCAGGCCAGTCTGAGGGACCCTCCTGAGTTGCACAAATTTTTGTGTACCAGGCCTCTAATCTCTAATAATAAAAGGGTAATATGCTAATTAGACTGCATGTCATTATGGCCAATTGCCTTCAGCCCCTCCCCCCCAGCCAGCCCAGCCCAGATCAGGCCCTGGGCCAACCTCCCGACATCTCCTCCTCCCAACAGGCCCAGCCCGGATCAACGGATCAGGCCAATTGAGACCGGGCCGGCCAGACCCCACCTGGGAATGAATTCGTGCACTGGGCCTCTTAGTATAATTATATTGCTGTTTTAATTATATAATATTATATATTATGTCATAGCATAATATTAATTAAATAATCATAGTATATATTATCATGTTACATTATTAATCATACTTATATTAAATATATTATAATATTATAATTCTAAAGTAATACTACATATTATAGCCCTGAAAGAAACAGTCTTTATGAAGAGAAAATCCAACATACAAAAGGCAACAGAACCAAAGAACAAAGTGAGAGGAGAAAAAGGAGAAAGAAAAAGACAGGGAGATCAGGACTGACTGCAAATGACAAAATTTGATAACTTGGGTTCAAGTATGTCTGAAGTATGTATGATTTACTCCTAGAATTTTAATTACATGAAATTATAAATCCCCCTCTTTTTAAGTTGATTTGAGTTAAAGACCCCAAAGATTCCTTACTAATACATCTGCCATTGCTTCACTTAATAGGTAGTTAACAAGACTAAGACAATAAACTGTACAATACTTCAAAATTGAAAGCATGTGTGTTTATATTTGTACAATGTTTTGAAATTTTAATGTGTATGTACATCTTATAGGGGATAAAGAAGGTCATGTCATTTAACAAAGAGAAAATATATAGTCAATATATTTAGGTTTATAATAATGATAATTAAAACCATTTTAATGATTAATAAAACTATCTATATATAAAAAAGCCTAAGTGATCATCCGACTGTCCAACTGCCTGACCGGTATCTATGACACACAATGACCACTGGGGGCAGATGCTCCGACAAATAGCTATGATGTGCACTGACCACCAGGGGCCAGATACTCAATGCAGGATCTGCCAAGAAGACGGAGCCCGATTCTGGGGTGCATCACCCAAGAGCCACCCTCTAACAACCTGGTACCCCTCGGGGCATGTCGGAGAGACAGTTTCAGCCTGATCCCTGCAAGCCAGGCAGAGGGACCCCACTGGTGCACAAATTTAGGACTGGGCCTCTAGTCCTATCTAATAAAAGACAAAAAGGGTAATTGACCATACCTTCGCTACGCCTCCCGTTGGCTAATCAGAGTGATATGCAAATTAACTGCCAACAAAGATGGCAGTTAATTTGCATATACTGGCTGGGAGCAAAGACTGAAGACAACATGGAAGTGAAGCACTACAGAAGGGAGCTAAGTAGAGGTGGCTGGGAGGCAGGAGAGGAAACCCAGCTGGAGCAGCTGGGGGCGGGAGGGGAAACCCAGCCAGAGCGGTTGGGGGCTGGAGGGGAAACCCAGCAGGAGCGGCTGGGGACAGGAGGGGAAACCCAGCCATAGCAGCTGGGGGTGGGAGGGGAAACCCAGCCACAACTGCTGGGAGGCAGGAGCGAAACCTGCCTCAGCGGGTTTCGCTCCCTTCTCTGCTTTGCTCCAGCAGCAGGAAACCCTATTCTTGCAGGAATCCTCCTGCAACGGGCCTCTAGTATAATATAAAAGACAACCTATGGAATAGGAGAAAATAATTTGTAAACTGTATACCTGATAATGGGTAGATATCTAAAATATGATATATTAAAAATCATATTACTCAATAGTAAATAATAATCATCTAATTAAACTATGGCCAAATGACTTGTATAGACATTTTCCCAAAGAAGATATACAACTGGCCAATAACTACATGAATAGATTCTCAACATCACTAATCATCAGGGAAATGCAAATCAAAATCACAATGAGATATCACCTCACACCTGTTAGAATGACTTTTATCAAAAACACAAGAGCTAACAAGTGTGGGTGAAGATGTAGAATAAAAGAAACCCTGTACACTATTGGTAAAAATGTAAATTGGTGCAGCCACTGTGAAAAACACTATAAAGGTCACTCAATTATAAATAGAACAATCATGGGATCCAGCAATTGCACATCTGAGTATAGATCCAGAGGAAATGAAATCACTCTCAAAGGGATAACGGATGTGTTAATTAACCTGCTTGCAGTAATTATTACACTATGTATACATATATCTAATCATCATATTGAACACTTTAAATATATTTTATTGATTTTTTTACAGAGAAGAAGGGAGAGGGGTAGAGAGTTTGAGACATCAATGAGAGAGAAACATCAATCAGCTGCCTCCTGCACACCCCCTACTGGGGATGTGCCCGCAATCAAGTGTATTGTACACTTTAAAGATATACAGTTTTCTTTCTCAATTGTACCTCAATAAAACTGGGGGGGGGGGACTATAAGAGAGCCACTTGATATAGTATTGTTGTTTATTAGATACAAAGAGTTTTAAAAGCATCTATTTATTTAGTAAATGTACTAAACATTTACTGTGTGACAGACAGTGTAGAGATTGAAAGTACAAATGTAAGTTTGAGTCCTTTGACAGCACAGGAACAGAGTGGGGAAGAACAAAAAGAGAGAGGCAAGAAACAAATAAAATGCATCCAAGAGCTGACACTGACAAGCATCTGAGTTATGACAGAGAAAGAGAGAGAAAGAGAGGCTAAGGGATATTAATATAGTCTGTCAATTTGATACATATATTTTGAAATACATTGGTTTCCTTTCTAGATAAATATTCCAGTAATGTGTTTTATTCCTCCCACTTAAAAGATAATTTAAAATCCAAATAAACTTTGCTTGGAGCCTTAAATAGTTCTCAAATACTGTAACGTTCCAAAGTGAAGTTCTCATGAAAACACTCTTTTTATTTCCTCCTTCTCCATGGTCAGATATGGTAAAGATCAGGAAAAGCCCTCGATGGGTAAAGCATAGAGAAAGAGTTTTAGAGAGGTTGGTAGATGTGAAAGGTTTCCTGGGCCATTCCTGGCTTCTCCCTTGCTTGGGAAAACTCTCACAATTCTGAAAGGCCCCTGAAAATTGAAGCAGAATTCCTCTGCTGTGTCAGATGTGGCTGGAAAAAACTCTCCAGACCATAGAAGGGTTCCTCAGTATAAGACTATCTGAATTACAGATCAGATACAGAGGATCTCTCTGCTGCCATTTGTCCTATGAAAAACACCAGCCATCATTTTGGAACAGGCTCCCAGGTTCCTTCTCCCGGCTTGATGAGCCCATCCAGTCGTCTTTCTCTTTGCATCCCTCCTGCTGCTTAGGTACTAGCAAATCCTGGCAGTATATGAATGCCTTGCTTCTGAAACTACTGAACTGGGGCCCCAGCACTCTAACTTTCAAAGCTATGGCTGAGTTTACAGAATTGTCTTTATACGCTAAAGACACTTCCAGAAAAACTGTTCTCAGGAGGATTCCTGTGAAATTCTGTACTTAGTTCTACTTAAAGGGAAGGTAACTCAAGCAAAAATAACAGACCTTTAGAATGAGGAAAATGAATTCTAGAAATCACAGAAGAAGAAATCCCTTCTACCTGTAATCTATGCTTTTTGTTATTTTTTGCAAAATAAACATAATTGAGTTGATCAAAAATTGAGTTGCAGCCCTGACTGGTTTGGCTCAGTGGATAGAGCGTCGGCCTGCAGACTGAAGGGTCCCAGGTACGATTCCAGTCAAGGGCATGTACCTTGGTTGCGGGCACATCCCCGGTAGGGGGTGTGCAGGAGGCAGCTGATCGATGTTTCTCTCTCATCAATGTTTCTAACTCTCTATCTCTCTCCCTTCCTCTCTGTAAAAAATCAATAAAAAATATTTAAAAAAAATTGAGTTGCAAAAAAGCTATATGTGAGCTAATTCTAACATAATTAGAGGAGGTTATCTTTAAGAAAAGTCATACAAAATTATAAAGATAAAACTAAAAATTAATGTATATCTACACTAATAAAAGACAGAGATGCTAATTGACCATACTTTCGCTATGGCCTAAGCCAGGCCCAGCAGCCAATCTGAGCGGCTATATGCAAATTAACCTAACAAAGATGGCGGCCAGCAGCCACAAAGCTGGAGCAAGCAGGAGGCTTGGTTGCCTGGGCGATGGAGGAAGCCAAGCTTCCTGCTGGCCCTGAGCTGGCTGTGGCCTCCACTGAAGGCAACAAAGTTTCAATTATAGAAGATAAATACATCCTAGATACCTGCTTCCAGCCAGCCTCCACTGGGAGCTTGGATGACTGGGGGCCATGGCCAGCCTGCAAACAGCCATCAGCCCCTCACCCAGGCTGGCCACACCCTCATGGGCTGAAGGTCCCTTCTGCGGGGCTTAGCAAGCCTGAAAATGGCCCTCAGCCCCTCACCCAGACTGGCCAGGCACCCCAGGGGGAACCTGTACCCTGAAGAGGCTGTGGCTAACCTACAAATAGCCATCAGCCCATCACCCTTGCTGGCCAGGCACTCCTATATAATAAAAGGGTAATATGCAAATTGACCTTAACAGCAGAATGACTGGGAATGACTGGTCACTATGACACACACTGACCACCAGGGGGCAGATGTTCAATGCAGGAGCTGCCCCCTAGTGGTCAGTGCGTTCCCACAGAGGGAGGTCTGCTCAGCTGCAAACCAGGCTGACGACTGCCAGTACAGCGGTGGTGGTGGGAGCCTCTCTCGCCTCCTCAGCAGCTCTAAGGATGTCCTACTACAGCTTAGGTCTGCTCCCCGCTGGCAAGTGGACTTCACCCGAGGGCTCCCAGGCTGCTAGAGGGATGTCTGACTGCCAGCTTAGGCCCAATCCCCCAGGGTGTAGGCCTAAGCCAGCAGGTGGTCATCCCTCAAGGGCTCCCAGACTGCGAGAGAGCACAGGCCAGGCTGAGGGACCCCCTCCCCCGAGTGCACAAATTTTTGTGCACCGGGCCTCTAGTTTATTTATAATGAGAAAAAATCATAATCATTGAAAATTTTTAAAAAGCTAACCAAGAAGAAAATATATACAACAAACCGACCTATGCAAGTTTCAGTAATGTCTCAGTAAGCCACTTCTGATTCCAAATGATTTTGCAAGATTTTTCCAAGTAACTCTCCATCCTGTTACATTCTCCTTTTATTCTAGCAGTTCCTCTCAAGCACATTTTCTCTATTTATGTTTAAATGTTCTGAAGTCCATGCTAGCTTAATTTCTAGCAATTTACATATGACACCTATGACCTATATCCACCCAATCTGTTACCCTAATACTCTCAATCAAACACTGGCCTAACACTGTTTTTGACCTCCTTATTCTAAAGCACTCAGAAACCTTGCCTTTACCATCACCAAAACATCTCTTGCTAAGAACTACCTAAGGTCAACCATGGACTTAATATCCAAACCAATCCTTGTCTTCACCTAACTTCTTACCATCATTCCAATATGTCAAGGTTCTCTCGTTATCTGAAGCACCTTTCTATTGTATTTGTAGTGCCACACTTTGCTTGTCTTTCTCTCTTCTCTTTGACTACTTATTTTTATTCTCCTTTTCCATGTTATCTTCCTCCATTTGGTTATTATATGTGGGAATTCTTCAAAACTCAGTCTTATCTTTTAATTTATCTTTATTGTTGAAAGTATTACATATGTCCCCTTTTTCGCCCATTGATCCTTTCTATCCCTCACCCACACCTGCCCCAGGCCTTTACCACACTATTGTCTGTGTTCATAGTTTATGCATATCCTATCTAATAAAAGAGAAACATGGTAAATAGCATACAACCGCTACCCTTCCCATTGGCTAATCAGGGTGATATGCAAATTTAACTGCCAGCCAAGATGGCGGCCAGCAGCCAGGCAGCTTGAAACTAACATGAAGCTTGCTTGCTTCAGTGATGGAGGAAAACAACGTTCCCCGCCTGCCTTGCCGGCCTCTGAGCCTGCAGTTTGAAACATTGTAACAAATATAGAAGCTAAACAAAACCCCAGAAACCTGCTTTCAGCGAGCCAGGATCTCAGAGCTGGAGTTATACATTGTTTCGATTATAGAACCCAAACAAACCAGATACCTGCTTTCAGCAGCAGAGGCCTCAGAGCTGGAGCCAGAGCTAAAGCTGGTCCAGAATAAAAAAAAGAAAAAAAGGAGCACTTGGGAGCTTCAGTCACCCGCCAGCCTGAAAACAGCCCTCAGCCCCTCACCCAGACTGGCCAGGCACCGTAGTGGGGACCCCCACCCTGAAGGGTGTGTGACCAGCTGCAAACAGCCATCATCCCCTCACCCAGGCTGGCCAGGCACCCCAGTGGGGACCCCCACCCTGAAGGGTGTGTTACCAGCTGCAAACAGCCATCATCCCCTCACCCAGGCTGGCCAGGCACCCCAGTGGGGACACCCACCCTGATCCAGGACACCCTTCAGGGCAAACCAGCCAGCCCCACCCATGCACCAGGCCTCTATCCTATATAGTAAAAGGGTAATATGCCTCCCAGCACCAGGATCAGCGGAGCCGAGAGGCCTCCCGGCACCAGGATCAGTGTGACAGGGGGCAGTGCCCAAACCCCCTGATTGCCCTGCGGCTCTGTGTGTGACAGGGGGCAGGGCCACAACCTCCCTATCCGCCCTGCTCTGTTTGTGACAAGGGAAGGCGCCCCAACCTCCTGATCAGCCCTGCTCTGTGCCTGATATGGGGGAGCTCCCCCACCCCCTGATCACCCTGCGGCTCTGTGTGTGACAGGGTGCGGTGCCCCAACCCCCTGATTGGCCCTGCTCTGTGCGTGACAGGGGGTGGTGCCGCAACCTCCCCATCGACCCTGCCTTGAGTGTGACAGGGGGCGGTGCCCCAACCCCCAAATCGGCCCTACCCTGAGCGTGACTGAGGGTGGTATCACAACCTCCCAATCCGCCCTGCTCTGTGCATGACAGGAGGCAGCGCCCCAACTCCCCAATCAGCCCTGCTCTGAGCCCGACCAGGGGCTGCACCTAGGGATTGGGCCTGCCCTCTGACACTCGGGAGCAGGCCTAAGCCAGCAGGTCGTTATCTCCCGAGGTGTCCCAGACTGCGAGACGGCACAGAGCGGGCTGAAGGACCCCCCCTTCTCCCCCCAAGTACACAAATTTTTGTGCACCGGGCCTCTAGTCTATACATATAAAGATCTAGGGGCCATCACAACTGAACGGATGACCGAAGGGATGACTGAACAGGCTGAGTGGGGCAACAAGGCCAGCAAGGGTGTTAGTGAGGGACGACCAAATGACTGAGCAGCAGGCTGTGTGGGGTGACCAGACCGGCAGGGGTTTAGTGAGGGATGACCAAACGATTGAGCACCAGGCTGGCAACCAGGAAGCAGAGGGGGTAGTGAGGAACTATCAAATGACTGAACAGCAGGCTGTGTGAGGCTACCAGGCCAGCAAGGGGGGCAGTGAGGGGTGACTAGGCTGGCGGGGGTGCAGTTAGGTGAAATTAGGCCAATGGGTGGGGGGGGGCTGTGGGGGGTGATCAGGCTGGTGGGGGGGGCCAATAGGGGCAATCTAGCAGGCAGGCAGGTGATCAGTTAGGAGCCAGCTATTCCAGATTGTGAGAGGGATGTCCAACTGCCGGTTTAGGCCAGATCCTAAGGATGTGGCCTAAACCGGCAGTTGGATATCCCCTGAGGGGTCCTGGATTGGAGAGGGTGCAGGCTGGGCTGAGGGGACCCCCACCCCCCCCCCGCATGAATTTCATGCACTGGGCCTCTAGTATGCATATAAATTCTTTGGTTAATCTCTTCCCACGCACTCTCTGAGATTCAACAGTCTGTTCCATGTTCCTATATCTCCAGGTCTATTTTGTTCATCAGTTTATTTTGTTCTTTATATTCCACATATGAGTGAGATCATGTGAAGCTTATCTTTCTCTGGTTTATTTCAATTAGCATAATACTTTTCAGGTCTTAAAATATCATTTTCTTCTAAATCTATTGTCTAAGAAATATTGAAGCCCATTGTTTCAATTTACATCTGCAGAGAAAAGACACAGATTTATATAATCAGGCCAGGCATGACTTTTGGACATCTCCACTTGGTATTTCAAAAACCTCAAACTGAACTGTGGTCTTCCTCATCAGACCTAATCAGTAGCACCATCATCCATTCAGTTTCCTACATGAGCATTCCTAGTCAAGCATAACACCTTCTCTCTCACACTCAAGTCTAATCCATCAGCAAATCCTCTAATTTACCTCTTACAACCTCTATGGTTCATCCATGGCTCTTCATATGAACTTTATCATTCTAAACCAAGTCACCATCATCTTATAGCTAAGCACTATAATAGCCTGCTAAGGATATTCCTATATCTACTCTTTCTACCATTATAATCCAATCACGACAGAATTGTCAAAAGGATGCTTTTAAATTACAAACAGGATCTTTCACCCTCTTCTTAAATATTTTCAGTGATTATCTGTTAAGTTTAGCATACAGACCCAGATATTTCTGATGGCTTATAATATCCTGCACAATGTGGCTTCCTCTTGCTCTGCCATGTTTCAAATTTGTTCCCTTCAGTATCCAGGTTCCAGCCTTACTGGACACCTTTCACTTACTGAAGCTTGCTGTATTACGCATCCACACACCGACCCCACTGAGTCTCCAATCTTTATGCTTTTGAATTCCCTTTGTTTGGAATGCTGTTTATTTCCCATAAATAGTGGAATCTCAGCAAAAACAAAACAAAACAAAACAGTTATTTGGGAAGCCTCTCCTGATTTCTGACCTCACACCACCATCACACCACCATCATCACTACCACAGTGTAGAACAGTTTTGTTTTGCACCGTAAAAGAATAATTGTATTTGTATAATTAGTAGTTATCTTAGTACATATCTACATATTGATATGGTAATTAATATATTTAACTCATTTGAGAGCTTTATGAGAGCAGGTACCAGGAATCAGATCTGAATGTACCTGCCATTGCACCACTACCTCCTAACAAATTCCCTAGCAAATATTAACCTATTCAATAAATATTTGTTAAATGTTGAGTGAAATAGGCTCTCAACCTTTACCTTCACAAGGAATTATGGCTCTGAATTCTAAAACACTAGGCAAATACCCCAATTGCTGAGAGAACTGCTCCAGGTCATAGCTTCGGTCCTCCTCCATACCAGCTTGGATTCTGCAGCTCTTGGTAACTCCACTTGGCTGATCCTAGTTTCCTTTGACTCAGAAATCTCTCTTAATACCATTTATCTTTCTATTAACCCAAAATCCTCCCAAGATACCACTTCTGTAATTATCTCCCCATCCTCTAGCATCTGCCTACAATTTGAGGTTGCAGAAACTCTGCCCGTTGCCCAGCCTGGGAACTAGTACTCTAGGGATTGGACACCTCCAGGCTTCTCACCAGGCTCAAGTGACATATCAGACAGATCAAACTGGAAATGAGTATCTATTTGGTCCTACTGGCTTGAATTATTAAAATCAGCCCTTTTTAGACTCTATATCATGCTCTAAATGCATTTATCTATCCTCTGTGTGCCATA
The DNA here is from genome assembly GCF_963259705.1 of Myotis daubentonii. NCBI lineage: Eukaryota > Metazoa > Chordata > Mammalia > Chiroptera > Vespertilionidae > Myotis > Myotis daubentonii. Next base: position 109,099,192 of record NC_081842.1, read on the forward strand.
ATCACCAACCTGCCCTATGTCCCAATCCTATACTACCCACTAAGCTAGTATATTAATATACATTTAAAATAAATTTTAATTGAAAGAGACCCTCTGAAATAAGTATATTTTTAGAGTGAGATCTTCCAACATCCTCCATTTCATATGTTTTGTCGTTGTTGTTGCTTTTACCTGCATTGAGATTTATTGATTTTCTTGGGCTAAGGTGGCTCAAATAATAAACTAATACATTCTAAGAGTTAATGTCAATTCTAAAAGATTCTCACATAAAAAAAATGTATTCTCCCAAAATCAAGTTCATTGGAATTCATAATGGTCTCTGTATGGTATAGAAAATAAGTCGAACACAGCATCTGCCCTAGAGATCTTTCCTCTGCTATTAGGGAACCATATTTAACTATGGGAAAATAGGCAGTGGCTCCTTGTGTATCCAGAACTTCATAAGACCATTTTAATGACAAATATGCACATAAGTTTAAACATCCTAGATATTCTACTTCAGGCCTCAAAAAATCTTGGGAAAAGTTTTTTATAACTTCATGGACTTCAATGCTACTAAATCAACAAAATAACTTAAACAAGGCTCTCTAAGAAAACAAACATTTTTATTTAAATAGTTATTCTAAATAGCTATCCATGGAATAACATTTGTCTTAGGGTAGCCTACAAATATTTACTTTGATTATTAGTGAGTCCCTTTACTATGTATAATCAATAATAAAATAATAAGAGCATTCATTTATTTGCGTGCCTATTATGTGCAAGATATGTACTCAAAAGTTTGAAATGTATTAACTCATTTATCTCTTTAATAATTATTTGCATTAGGAGTAATAGTGGGTCCACTTTACAGTTGATAATACTGATGTTCAGTGTCCTCCTAGCTAGTAAGTGGAGATTTGAAACAAAGTATTTGACCAGTAGTCCTTGAAGAGGAACACATTTAGCAATGTCTAGAACAGGGGTCGGCAAACTTTTTGACTTGAGGGCCACAATGGGTTCTTAAACTGGACCGGAGGGCCGGAACAAAAGCATGGATGGAGTGTTTGTGTGAACTAATACATGTTAACACTGCTGCTGATGAAGGAGCGGAGGGGAGAGCAAGAGAACCCTCTGCCCCTCTGCTCTTTCGGCTTCATGGGCTGGATAGAACAGCCGAATGGGCCGGATCCGGCCTGCGGGCCGTAGTTTGCCCACGGCTGATCTAGAACCATTTATTGTTGTTACTACTAAGGGGGTACTAAGTATAGAGGCCAGGGCTACTGCCAAACAGCCTACAATGCACAGGATACCTCAACAAAAAGAAAATTTTAACCCAAAATGTTATTATTGCTAAGATTGAGAACATCTGTATTAAACTACCAAGATGACTCAGGGACATTTGCCAAAAAATTAAAACTTCAATTAAGGGAACATATATGGTGGGGCAAAAGTAGGTTTACATTTGTGAGTACATGAAACAGAGTATTATTATGTTATTATATATTAATTACTAGAGGCCCAGTGCACAAAAACTTGTGCACTCAGGAGGGGGGCAGTCCCTCAGCCCGGCCTGTGCCCTCTCGCAGTCTGGGACCCCTCGGGGGATGACCACCTGCTGGCTTAGGCCTGCTCACCAGAGGATTTGGCCTAAGCTGGCAATCAGACATCCCTCTGGCAGCCCGGCAGCCCTCGGGGGATGTCCACTTGCCAGCGGGGAGCAGGCCTAAACTGCAGTCGGACATCCTTAGCACTGCTGAGGAGGCAGGAGAGGCTCCCACCACCACCACTGTACTGGCATCCATCAGCCTGGCTTGTGGCTGAGCAGAGCTCCCCCATGTGGGAGCACACTGACCACCAGAAGGCAGCTCCTGCATTGAGCGTCTGCCCACTGGTGGTCAGTGTGTGTCATAGTGACCAGTCATTCCCAGGCTTTCTACTGTTAGGGTCAGTTTGCATATTACCCTTTTACTATATAGGATAGAGGCCTGGTGTCCGGGTGGGGGCTGACTGGTTTGCCCTGAAGGGTGTCCCAGATCAGGGTGGGGGTCCCTCTTGGGTGCCTGTCCAGACTGAGTGAGGGGCTGATTGCTGATTGCAGCTGGTCAAACCCCCTTCAGGGTGGGGGTCCCCACTGGGGTGCCTGACCAGCCTGGATGAGGGGCTGATGGCTCTTTTCAGGCTGGCCACACCCTTTCAGGGTGGGGGTCCCCAATGGGGTGCTTGGTCAGTCTGGGTGAGGGGCTGAGGGCCGTTTCCAGGCTGACCAGTGACTGAAGCTACTGCCTCTCCTTTTGTTCTTTTTTTTATTCTGGGATTTATTTACCTTCTCTAATTAAAACTTTGTTGCCATCACTGGTGCTCCCAGCTCTGAGGCCGTGGCTGGCTGAAAGCAGGTATCTGGAGTTTGTTTAGCTTCTATAATTGAAACTTTGTTGCTTTTGGAGCTGTTGCTTTCAGAGCCCAGAGCCCATAGCCAGGCCACGGCAAGTGGGGAACCTTGGCTTCCTCCTTCACTGAAGCAAGCAAGCCTCCTGCTCGCTTCAACTGCGTGGCTGCCTGCCGCCATCTTTGTTGGCAGTTATTTTGCATATCTCTCTGATTAGCCAATGGGAAGCATAGCAGAGGTATGGTTAATTACCCTTCTTGTCTTTTATTAGATAGGATATTATGTTCCATATGAACAAGTATAAACCTACCTTTTCCCTATTCTGGGTGTCATCCACTAAAGAAAAATGGAATTATTTAAACAATTATTACAGACAAAACAAATATCTAGTACATGTGGCCTGTCACAAACAAGCTGAAGTTGACAGGTCACCACACCTAGTCCAACTCTATGATGTGGCTCATGTTGCTGAGTAGAGATAAAATCAGGGCCAAATGGGTCTTAAGGTGTGTTTGATCATATCTGTCATAACTCCAGGAGACTTGATACAGAGAATTAAAGGGTTGAGTAGAAGGAGGTCTCTGGTGTTTCAGTGACAGGGATTCAAGGTGAAGTGCTAAAAGCTATTTCTGGATGAAATCAGAGACCCAAACTTTAGAGATTAAGGTTCCTCCTAAACTGAAGAAAGAAGACAGATTTTAGAATAAGAGGATGATCTAAAGTAACTTCCACAAGTGAACCATGTTCAGGTTACTCAAAGAGGCCATAAAGTGCAAGTAGGTGAATTCACAAATCCAAAATCCATGAATAATTAGAATAGAGTGTAATAAGGATCTTGTGGAGAGATATTTAAGATTATGAAAATATTCTGAACCTCATATAACTTTCCCCATCCCTGATTTACTATCCAGTTACTCTTTTCTTTATCAGTTTACACAGTGGTGATTGTAAAATGAAGATTACAATTTTTATTATTCCTTCTATATTTATCAATCATCAAGAGATAAAAAGGACCTCCCATTCAGTGGTTCTCAACCTTCTGGCCCTTTAAATACAGTTCCTCATGTTGTGACCCAACCATAAACTTATTTTCGTGGCTACTGTAATGTTGCTACTGTTATGAATTGTAATGTAAATATCTGATATGCAGGTTGGTTTTAGGGGACTCCTGTGAAAGGGTTGTTCGACCCCAAAGGGGTTTTGACCCACAGGTTGAGCACTGCTGCATTAGATTATCAAATGATTTCTCAACAGAAACACATCAGGCCAGAAAGGAATGGAAAGAAATATACAAAGTGATGTAAAACAAGGGAGTGAAACCAAAAATACTCTATCCAGCAAGGCTATCATTCAAAATTGAAGGGGAAATCAGAAGCTTCACAGACAAGAAAAAAAAAAAAAAAAAAAAAGGATAAGGGAGTTTATCATTACCAAACCAGTAATACAAGAAATGCTAAAAGACTGTTGTAAAAAAGAAGAAAATAAAAGGGAAGAAGGAACACAGGCACAAAAAATAAAAATAAAAAATTGCTACAAACAAGTACCTATCAATAATAATATTAAATATGAATGGACTAAATAAACCAATAAAAAGACATTGAGTGGCTAAATGGATAAGAAAACATAACCCATGTACATGCTGCCTACAAGAGACCCACCTTAGAACAAGAGACTCATATAGACTGAAAGTGAAGGGATGGAAAAATATCTTTCAGGCAAATGGAAATGAAAAAAAAAAAGCTGGGGTAGCAATACATATATCTTACAAAATAGACCTCAGAGTAAAGGCCATAACAAGAGATAAGGAAGGCCATTTCATAAAATAAAGAGATCGATATAAAAAGAGGATATAACTCTGGTAAATATATATGCACCCAATTCAGGAGCACCCAAATACATAACAAACTTCTGGAAGATATCAAGGGAGAATCAACAACAATATGATCATAGTAGGGGACTTTAATGCCCCATTGACATCACTGGATAAATCCTCAAGACAAAATATCAGCAAAGAAACAGCAATCCTAAATGACTCACTAGATCAGATGGACTTAATTGACATCTTTAGAAAATTTCACCCCAAAGCAACAGAATATCGATGTGTCTCAAGTGCAGATGGCATATATTCAAATATAGACCACATGTTGGGTCACAGGCAGTCTCTATTAATTCAAGAAGATTGAAATCATATCAAGTATCTTCTCAGACCACAATGGCATAATATTACAACTCAAATACAATAAAAACAATCAAAAACATTCAATCACTGGGAGGATGAATAGCATGCTATTAAACAATGAATGGGTTACCAATGAGATCAAAGAAGAAATTAAAAACATCCTGGAAAAAAATTACAATGAAAACACAACAATCTAAAACCTATGGGACACAGTGAAAACAGTCCTGAGAGGAAAGTTTATAGCTCTACAGGGCTACCTCAAACAACAATAACAAAAACAAAACAAAACAAAACAAAAACAATAAGAAAAACTGGTAATAAATTATCTAACTCTACAACTTAAAGAATTAGAAAGAGAGCAACAAGAAAAGCCCAGAGACTCGCCAGAGCTCCAGTGGCACAATCGGTTAGCGCGCGGTACTTATAAGAAAAGCCCAGAGTGAACAGAAGGAAGAATATAATAAAGATCAGAGCAGAAATAAATGAAATAGAGACAAAACAAACAATAAAAAGATCAATGAACCAAGAGCTGGTTCTTTGAAAGGATAAACAAGATTTATGAACCTCTAGCCAGACTCACCAAGGAGCAAAGAAAGAGAACACAAATAAACAAAATCAGAAATTAAAAACCAGAAATAGCAACAGACCCTACAGAAATACAAAAGATTGTAAAAAAAATACTAGCAACAACTCTGCTTCAACAAATTAAACAACCTAAAGGAAATGGACATATTGCTAGAAAAATACAACTCTCCAAAACTCAATAATGAAGAATCAAAAAATTTCAGCAGGCCAATAACTAAGGAGGAAATGGAAGGAGTCAGCAAAAAGCTTCCAGCACACAAAAGGCTTCACAGTAGAGTTTTACCAAACATTCTAAGAATAACTATAACCTATCCTTCAGACTATTCCAAAATATTCAAGAGGAAGAAACACTTCCAAGCACTTTCCATGAAGCCAGCATTACACTAATCCCACAGCCAGATAAAGACACTACAAAGAAAGAGAATTACAGGCCAATATCCCTCATGAACATAGATGCCAAATCCTCAACAAAATTCTAGAAAATCAGATCCAGCATTACATTAGAAAGATCATACACCATGACCAAGTGGGATTTATTCCAGGGATGCAGGGTTGGTCCAGTATCTGCAAATCAATAAACGTTATAAGTAACAAACAAATTAAGACCTAAAAATCAAATAATCATATTAATTGATGCAGAAAAGGCATTTGACAAAATCCACCACTTTTTCCTGATAAAAACTCTCAGCAAAGTGGGAATAGATGGATTATACCTCAACATAATAAAAGCCTCATATGACAAATGTACAGCCAACATCATACTCAATGAGCAAAAAATAAAGCCATTTCCCCTAAGAACAGGAATAAGACGGGGATGCCCACTTTCACCACTCCTGTTCAAAAGAGTACTGGAAGTGCTAGCCATACCAATCTGAAAAGAAGAAGAAATAAAAGACATCCAAATTGGAAAATAATAAGTAAAATTGTCATTATTTGCAGGTGACATGATAACCCTACAAGAAAACCCTAAAGATTTCATAAAAAAAACTACTAGACTTACAAAGTGAATTCAGCAATGTAGCAGGATACAAAATTAACACCCAGTAATCTATGCCTTTTTAATACACCCACAATGACCTCAAAGGAAGAGAAAATAAAAAAAATCCCATTTACCATTGCACCAAAAAAATGAAGATAACTAGGAATTAATTTATCCAAAGAGGTAAAGAACCTGTACTCAGAAAATTACAGAACACCTAAAAAAGAGATAGAGGAAGACATAAACAAATGAAAGAATATACCATTTTCATGGATTGGTAGAAACAACATCATTGAAAGTCCATACTACCCAAAGCAATCTATAAATTCAATGCAATCCCCATTAAAATACCAAAGGCATCCTTCAAAGACCTAAAACAAACTCTTCAAAATTCATCTGGAATAAAAAAAAGCCCCTGAATAGCTGCAGCAATCTTGAGAAAGAAGAACAAAGTTGGAGGAATCACAAAACCAGATATCAAGCTGTATTACAAAGCCACTGTTCTCAAAACTGCCTGGTACTGGTGCAAGAACAGACATATTGACCAATGGAACAGAACAGAGAACCCCAAAATCAAACCAAGCCATTGTGTTCAATTAAATTTGCCAAAAGAGGCAAGAGCATACAATGGAGTCAAGACAGTCTCTTCAATAAATGGTGTTGGGAAAATTGGACGAATACATGCAAAAAAAATTAAACTAGGCCACCAACTTACACCATAAACAAAAATAAAATCAAAATGTAAGATGTGAAACCATAAAAATCCTAGAAGAATCCATAGGCAGCAAAATAACAGACATTTGTCATAGCAATATCTTTACTGATACAGCTCCTGGGGCAATGGAAACAGGAGAAAATAAACAAATGGGACGACATCAAAACAAAGAGCTCCTGCACAGCAAAAGAAACCATCAACAAAACAACAAGGAAGCCCACTGCATGGGAGAACATTTTTGCCAATGCTATCTCCGATAAGGGTTTAATCTCCATAATTTACAGGGAACCCATACAGCTTAACAAAAAGAAGATAAACAACTCAATAAAAAAATGGGCAAAGGACCTAAATAAACACGTTTAGAAAGAGGACATACTGAATGCAAAGAGACACATGAAAACATGTTCAGTCACTGATCACCTGAGAGATGCAAATCCAAACAACAATGAGGTACCATCTCACACTTGTCAGAATGGCTATCATCAACAAATCAACAAATGACAAGTGCTGGTGAGAATTCAGAGAATAAGAAACCCTCTTGCACTGTTGTAGGGAATGCGGACTGGTGCAACCATTGTATGGCATTTCCTCAAACTATTAAAAATGGAACTTCCATTTGACCCAGTAAGCCCACTTCCAGGAATATATCCCAAAAAAACAGAAAGAATATATGCACCCCTATGTTCATAGCAGCACAATTTACAATAGCTAAGATTTGGAAATATCCTAAGTGCCCATCATTAGATGAGTGGATTAGAAAACTGTGGTACATCTATACAATGGAATACTATGCTGCTGTAAAAAAGAAGGAACTCTTACCATTTGCAACAGCATGGATGGAACTGGAGAGAATTGTGCTAAGCAGAATAAGCCAGTCAGAGAAAGATAAATATCATGTTATCTCACTCATATGTGGAATATAATGGACAACATAAACTGATGAACAAAAATAGAACCAGAGTCATAGAAGCATCAAACAGACTCTCCATCTTATGAGGAAAGGTGGGGTGTGAGGGAGTAAGAGATCAACCAAAGGACTTGCATTCATGCATATGAGCATAACCAATGGACACAGATGGGCGGGCATTTGCTGTTGTTTGGGGGCAGCCTGGGAGAGGTCAATGGGGAAAAGGTGACCTATGTTATACTTTAAACAATAAAGAACTTAAATTTTAAAAAAAGGCAAAAGAACTAAAAAAAATAAAATAAAAACTTGATTTATTCTATATACCTCATAATTTAAATCTCCAAGTCATGGGCATCATAGTAGTATAGGCACTTTGCTATTTAGTAGTGATAAAGTACAGAATACGACAAAATCCTTTCCCCCAAAGATCTCAGAATTTATTGAGCTGCAAGGCTTTGGCATTTTATTGATTTATTTTTTTAACTAGTGTCCCAGTGCACTGATTTGTGCACATTGAAAGGAAATTAATTAGAAGAAATATTTTAATATCGCTATTCGCCCTTTCTTTATAATAGAAGTGTCAACCAAATTCACGATTGACAATGACAGATGAAGACACACTCTTTCGATTGGTGCCAGGGAGAGCTTTATATGTATCACGCATGCATGAGTCAACTTAGCCTTTTATAGATATAGAATAAACTTGCTTAATTAGACCTGCTTTCTGATATAGCTAAAATTTGCAGCCCAGTGAAGCACCCCCAACTTCTCTTTCTGGTAATTGTCAGAAACACAGCAGTAATAGCAACACTGTAGACCACACAGGAGGAACAAAGGGTAAAATATTTAACTGCAGCAGTGTTTGACCATATTCTGCACAGTGAGAAAACCTGAAGTCATTTTCAAGGTTCACCATTTCTTACTTCTTTTCAGTCAGGTCAAGTTTCTAAGCTTTCTAAATCTCTGTTTTCTGGCTAATGAAAAGAAAATAGGATTCCACCAAATATCCTACCTACTTACTCCAGGACTTCTATGAGGATCAAGTGAGATGAGGCACGGGAAAACACTTCACAGACATTTGGTTAAAGTGTGAAATGTTTCCACCTGGCCATAAAGCAAGTTGTGTTCCTGGGCTGAAGAAACTGCAAGGAGGCTAGTTGTCGCTAGGGAGAGGAAGCTGGGCATTGCTATGTGACGCCATTACCTGGTGCCTACAGCCACCATTTCTGGCTGGGCTGGGCTGTGGGCTGTATTTTTCACCATGGGGTCTTGGCAGCATTGGCTGTGATTTGGTGGGCTGTTGCTCTGGAGTGGTGGTGGGGCCTGTGTCCCACTTGGGGGAGCTGAGTGCTCTTTTGTGGGCACCAGGTCCGTGGTGCCATTTCTCTGTGCACATCATGGCAGCTCCTGCCTTGAGCATCTGCCCCTTGGTGGTCAGTGTGTGTCATAGCGTCCAGTCAGACACTTAGCATATTAGCCTTTGATATATATACTAGAGGCCCGGTGCACAAAAATTTGTGCACTGGCCCGGGGGGGGGGGAGGTCCCTCAGCCCAGCTTGCCCCCTATCACATGCTGGGAGCCCTAGGGGATGTCCTAATACCTGCTCCCTGCTCCCCTTGGGGAGTGGGCCTAAGCCACAGTCTGGCCTTCCTTTGTGGGAGTCAACCAGGCTGATCAGGGGAAGGCCGCAGCCCCATCACCGCACTGTTGCAGCCACTGCCAGTCAGGGCAGCCACCAAGATGTTTTCATCAACACGGACTCCAGTCCCTTTACCATGAAAAAATCCATCCATCCATCCTTCCATCCTTCCATCCTCCTTCCTTCCTTCCTTCCTCCCTCCCTTCCTCCCTCCCTTCCTTCCTTCCTTCCTTCCTTCCTTCCTTCCTTCCTTCCTTCCTTCCTTCCTTCCTTCCTCCTCCTTCTTTCCTTCCTTCCTTCCTTCCTTCCTTCCTTCCTTCCTTCCTTCCTTCCTTCCTCCTTCCTCCTTCCTTCCTCCTTCCTTCTTCCTTCCTTCCTTCCTTCCTTCCTTCCTTCCTTCCTTCCTTCCTTCCTTCCTTCCTTCCTTCCTTCTTTCCTTCCTCCCTTCTTCCTTCCTTCTCCTCACCTGAGGATACGTTTCCATTGATTTTTAGAGAATGTGGAGGGGAAAGGGAAAGACAGAGAGAAACATCAAAGTGAGAGGAACACTTTGATTGGTTGCCTCCTGCATGAGCCCTGACCTGGGCCCGGGCCAGGGAGGAACCTGCAACCTAGGTACATGCCCTTGGTCAGAATTGAACCCAGAATCTTCATTGGGCAGGCCGAGGTATTACCCACTGAGCAAAACCAGCTAGGGCAGGATATGACATTTCTTAACCCTCCAGCAGCAGACCTTCCTTTTTTTCTCCAGGAGTGTAGTAAAAAAACCCTAGATCACCTATTTGGACTCTCATTACCCAAGTTACTAAGAATATTACCAATGACCACAGGGAGCTTAGCCAATCAGCAGTCAGAAAAGGTGTTTCCTCTGTAGTTCACACCAATTGCCAGTATGGCCCCTGCCGGGCCTAACGCCTCTAACGTCATTAGCCCAGGGCAGGGGCACCCCCAGCTCCCCGCCGCTGCCGCCATCAACGATTGCTGGCTGGCTCCTCCTTGGCCCAAGCTTAAAGCCTCAGGCTGAGGTGTTAGGCCTGGGCCGCCATCAGTGATCGCTGGCTCAATGATCGCTGGCTGGTTCCTCCCCGGCCCAAACCTAAAGCCTCAGGCCGAGGTTTTAGGCCTGGGCCGGGGCACCCCCAGCTCCCCACAGCAGCTGCCACCACCATCAAGGATCGCTGGCTGGCTCTGCCCTGATTTCCCGCCACTGCAGCCATCAATGATCCCAGGCTGGCTCCTCCCCGGCCCAAACCTAAAGCCTCAGGCCGAGGTTTCAGGCCTGGGCCGGGGCACCCCCAGCTCCCCACAGCAGCTGCCACCACCATCAAGGATCGCTGGCTGGCTCTGCCCTGATTTCCCGCCACTGCAGCCATCAATGATCCCTGGCTGGCTCCTCCCTGGCCCAAGCCTAAAGCCTCTGGTTGAGGTGTTAGGCCTGGGCCTGGGCCGGCGCCCCCCGCCCCCCCAGCTCCCTGCCGCTGATCGCTGGCTGGCTCCCCCCCGGCCCCGGCCTAAAGCCTCAGGCCGAGGCTTTAGACCTGGACCGGGGCACCCCCAGCTCCCCGCCACCAATCACTGACTGGCACCGACCCGGTTCCCTGCCAAAGTCGCCATGAGGATCACTTGCTGGCTCCGTCACGGTCCAAGCCTAAAGCCTCTGGCTGAGGTGTTAGGCCTGGGCTGGGGACCCTCCCCCCATGCTCCCCACCTTTGCTGCCATCAACGATCGCTGGCTGGCTCCTCCCCAGCCCAAGCCTAAAGCCTCTGGCTGAGGTGTTAGGCCTGGGCCGGACCCCCCCCCCCAATGCTCCCCACCATCAAGATCGCTGGCTGGCTCTTCCCTGGCCCAGGCCTAATGCCTCAGGCTGAGGCGTTAGGCCTGGACCTGGGCACCCCCAGCTCCCCACCGCCATCTCTGCCATCAATGATCGCTGGCTGGCTCCGCCCTGGCCCTGGCCTAAAGCCTCAGGCCGAGGGTTTAGGCCTGGGCTGAGGCACCCCCAGCTCCCTGCAGCCGCCTCGGCCATCAAGGATCGCTGGTTCATGATTGCTGGCTGGCTCCTCCCCGGCCCAAGCCTAAAGCCTCAGGCTGAGGCTTTAGGCCTGGACCTGGGCACCACCAGCTCCCCGCCGCCAATCGCTGGCTCCGCCCCATTCCCCGCCAAAGCCACCATAAACTATTGCTGGCTGGCTCCGCCCCAGTCCAAGCCTAAAGCCTCTGGCTGAGGTGTTAGGCCTGGGCCAGACCCTCCCTATGCTCCCCGCCATCAACAATCGCTGGCTGGCTCCTCCCCGGCCCAAGCCTAAAGCCTCTGGCCAAGGCTTTAGGCCTGGACTGGGGCACCCCCAGCTCCCCGCCCCCACCGATCGCTGGCTGGCTCCACCCTGGTTCCCCGCCAAAGCCGCCATCAATGATCGCTGGCTGGCTCCACCCCAGTCCAAGCCTCAAGCTTCTGGTTGAGGCATTAGGCCTGGGCCAGACCCCCCCATGCTCCCCACCATCAATGATCTCTGGCTGGCTCCTCCCTGATCCAGGCCTAACGCCTCAGGCTGAGGGTTTAGGCCTGGGCCGGGGCACCCCCAGCTCCCTGCAGCCGCCGCCATCAACAATCGCTGGCTGGCTCCTCCCCGGCCCAAGCCTAAAGCCTCTGGCCAAGGCTTTAGGCCTGGACTGGTGCACCCCCAGCAACCCGCCGCCACCGATTGCTGGCTGGCTCCGTCCCGGTTCCCCACTGCAACTGCCATCAAGGATCCCTGGCTGGCTGGACTGGCCCAAGCCTAAAGCCTCTGGCGGAGGCTTTAGGCTTGGGCCCGAGCACCCCCAGCTTCCTGCTGCTGCTGCCATCAAGCATAGCTGGCTGGCTCCACCTGGTTCCCCTCCGCTGCCGCCATCAATGATTGCTGGATGGCTCAGCCCAGGCCCCAGCCTAAAGCCTCAGTCTGAGGCTTGGGGCTGACATATGCAAATTAGCTGCCATCTTGGCTGTCGACTAATTTGCATATCTCGCTGATTAGCCAATGAAAAGGGTAGCGGTTGTACGCCAATTACCATGTTTCTGTTTTATTAGATAGGATACTAGTAGCCCGGTGCACAAAAATTTGTGCACTTGGGGGTGAGGGTGAGGGGAGGGGGCCAGACCCCTCAGCCCAACCTGCACCCTCTGTCATGTTCCTGGACCCCGGCCACTCCTGGCCTAGGCACAGGCCTACAGGCTAGGGGTGGCCTGGCTCCCAAGGCCCCATTTTATCAAGAGAACAAAGTCGGCGTTAGTTACAGCCCTCACCGAACCCAGTACAGTGCATCTGTGCATACAACTACCTTGTTCATGTGCCTGCTTCGCCCTACTGAATTACTAACATTTTGAGGACATAGCTCTGTCTTATCCTGCTTCACCTTCAGTGCCTGGCCTAGTGCCAGGGACCTGAGAGGGTTTGCTGAGTAAGTGAGTGAATAATGAGTGAGTGAATGAGTGAATGAATGAGCTAGTAAGTGAATGAGCAAGCAGTTAAGGGGAGGGAACTTCTGCCTCGTTGCCATGGCAACATGGCAGAAGTTATGGCCCCACTCCCAGCTGCCTGAAGCCCACCCCAGGAAAGTTCCCGCCCTGCTCCCAGAGGCCTGGCGCCCCTCTCCTGGCTTCATACTGAAATATTAATATCTTGAGGACATAACTCTGTCTTATCCTGCTTCACCTTCAGTGCCTGGCCTGGTGCCAGGGACCTGAGAGGGTTTGCTGAGTGATTGAATGAGTGAATGAATGAGCAAGTAAGTGAATGAGCAAGCAGCTACGGGGGGAGATAGTTTGCACTCTGCCCTGGGCTGCCTGACACAAACCCTGGGAAGTTCCCGCCCTGCTCTCAGCAGCCCCGGGCCCCTCTCCTGGCTGCATAGTATGTGCAGGGCATAGGCAGCCTGGGTGTGCCTGTTGGCAGATCTGTGCATTAGCACACGCCAAAAGGGATCCCCGCGGGAGGGCCGTTTTTGGGCGCAGCCAGTGGTGGATCGGTGCATTAGCACCTGCCGGCCACAGATCCCTGTGTGAGGGCCTTTGTGAGCGTGGCCAGTGGCGGATCTGTGCATTAGCACCTGCCAACCTGGGATCCCCACAGGAAGGCCGTTTGTGGGTGCAGGCAGTGGCTGATTGGTGCATTAGCACCCGCCAACCCGGGATCCCCGCGGGAAGGCCGTTTGTGGGTGCAGGCAGTGGCTGATTGGTGCATTAGCACCTGCCAAACCAGGATCCACATGGGAAGGCCGTTTGTGGGTGCAAGCGGTGGCTGATCGGTGCATTAGCACCTGCCAGCCACAGATCCTGCAGGAGGGCCGTTTGTGGGTGTGCCCAATGGGAGATTGCTGTGTTTCCCCCGGCCAGCCCTGGATCGGGTCCCATATGGGCTGCCTGTCGCCAGGGTCACAGATAGCAGCCTGGATGGCAGCGGGGCATGCGGGATGGCGCTGTCCCGTCCTGCCTGTAGTATGCAAATAGCTGTCAACTTTGTTGGTGGTTAACCGCCATCTTGGTTGGAAGTTAATTTTCATATCACCCTGATTAGCCCATGGGAAGTGTCTCGGAGGTAAGGTTAATTACCATGTTTGTCTATTATTAGATAGGACTAGTAGCCCAGTGCACGAAATTTGTGCACTGGGGTGGAGGGGAAGGAACCCCTCAGTCTGTCCTTCACCCTCTCCAATCTGAGACCCCTCAGGGAATGTCCAACTGCCTGTTTGTGTCCATACTTTTAACAGATAACAGCTCCATTGTTGTTTCTTTCTTATGCTTAAAACCATTGGAATTAGTAGGTATTCAAAGTGTGTATACATTTTGGGGGGACACCCTGTATATCTCTAGTCAGCGGTGAAAGAAACCAACAGCAGATTTGGAACCCCCAGACAGGGAGCCTCGCTCACTCCCCACATGTCTCCCCACTTCACTTTCCACCTTCGTGGGCAGCAAGAGAATCAACGTTTTCTCTCATTAATTTGGAAAAGCACGTCCTGTCACCTGCTGCCCGGCAGGAGTGCACTAGGTCCCAAGCAAGCAAGGCTCAGTCAGGGCAGCCTTCGCTCATGGGTGCTGGCACCCAAAGTGCACATTCCTCCTCTACAGTCACCCCGACTATCCCACTGTTTCACTGAGAGGACGGAATTCCTCTCTGCCTCTCAGTTCTTGATCTTGAACACCGACTGAAGGCACCTCAGCGAGAGCCGCCCATGCCCACCAAGTGTGTCTATCTGCACCTGCTCCTGCCTCAGCACCTGCATTAACCCCCCAGAGGTGATCTTGTAGCTGCACTGGCCTCTGTGGGAACAGGGCATCACCACTCCACCCTCTCACTGTCATCTCACAGGCGCCCACCCTCAGCACCCAGAACACCCAGACACTCTCCAAAGGACGTGAGCGAATCAGAGGGAATGTGTGCACATCCTGTGGGGGTGTTAGGCATGCTGGGTTGATGGAAGTGTGGTGGAGAAGCGGGGGGAACTTGTGCACGCTTTGGTTTGCAACTGTTGCAGGTTCGGGAGGGTGACAGTGTGCTGTAGGATGTTCGCACGCCGGGGGGGGGGGGGGAGGGGGTGTGCACACCGGAGGCCTTTGGCTTTGCAGATCCGCAAACCCCCATGGTGCGGCCAGGAGGATGTCAGTCTGGCCCACCAGGGTGGCTGTCCCTGCGATCAGGCACATTCTGGGCCAGGAGGCAGATCTTGCACAGCCACTCCTGGGCACTGATGGCCTGCAGGCGCTACATCAGCTCACCCTGCAGGCTCCAGCTGGCACGCTCACAACTGTCACCACCGCCATGTGGGGAGTACAAGCCTCCCTCCGCCGGCCTGCCTCCCCTGTCCAGAGGCTCTCTGCAATGCTCACCTGCCCAGAGTGACTGGGGCTGGGTGGAAGCTAGATCAGCTCAGACTGCACACTCACAGCTGTCATCACCACCATGTGGGGAGTACAGGCCGCCCTCCGCAGGCCTGCCTCCCCTGTCCAAAGGCTCTCTGAGCTGCTCACCTGCCCAGAGTGACTGGGGCTGGGCATAAACCAGGTGTCCTGCCCTTCCCAACCCCAGCCTATCCACCCCTGTGTGAGCTGCCCCCCCGCCGGGAAGGGTCACGGATCTGGGTCCTGGGACTGTGTACAGCCTCAAGCACTGCCCCCCACCCGGCACGGTTACAGATCCGGGTCCCAGGACTATGGACAGCCTTGCCCGCTGCTGCCCGCCTTCAGTATGCAAATTAGCCACCATCCTGTTGCTTCAGGGTTGGGGTCCCCACAGGGGTGCCTGGCCAGCCTGGATGAGGGGATGATGGCTGTTTTTAGGCTGCCCACACCTCCTTCAGAGTGGGGGTCCCCATGGGGGTGCCTGGCCAGTCTGGGTGAGGGGCTGAGGGCCGTTTTCAGGCTGGCGGGCGACTGAAGCTCCCAACCTCTCCTTTTTTTCTTTTTATTTTCTGGGGTTTATTTACCTTCTATGGCTGTCTCTGGAACTGAGAGCCAGCTTTAGCTCTGAGGCCCGTCTCCAGCTATAAGACCTCAGATGCGTAAAGCAGGTATCTAGGTTTGTTCTATAATTAAAACAATGTTGCGGTCCTGCTGGCTGAAGCTGGGGTGGCTGAAAGCAGGTTTCTGGGGATTGTTTAGCTTCTATACTTGCAACATTGTTTCTTAGAGTGCAAGCTCAGAGGCCGGCAGCGTCAGGCAGTGAACCTTGGCTTCTTCCATCACTGGAGCAAGCAAGCCTCCTGTTCGCTTCAGCTGCCTGGCTGCCGGCCACCATCTTGGTTGGCAGTTAATTTGCATATCGCCTTGATTAGCCAATGGGAAGCGTGTCGGAGGTATGGTTAATTACCATGTTTGTCTATTATTAGATAGGACTAGAGGCCCAGTGCACAAAAATTTCTGCACTCGGGGGCGGGGGGCGTCCCTCAGCCCAGCCTGTGCCCTCTCGCAGTCTGGGACTCCTCAAGGGATGACCACCTGCTGGTTTAGGCCTGCTCCCAGGGGGATTGGGCCTAAGATGGCAATCAGACATCCCTCTGACAGCCCGGCAGCCCTCGGGGGATGGCCAATTGCCAGCAGTGAGAAGGCCTAAACTGCAGTCGGACATCCTTAGCACTGCTGAGGAGGCAGGAGAGGATCCCACCACCACTGCTGTACTGGCAGCCATCAACCTGGCTTGTGGCTGAGCAGAGCTCCTCCCATGTGAGAGTGCCCTGACCACCAGAGGGCAGCTCTTGCATTGAGCGTCTGCCCCCTGGTGGTCAGTGTGTGTCATAGTGACCAGTCATTCCCAGGCTTTCTGCTGTTAGGGTCAGTTTTCATATTACCCTTTTACTATATAGGATAGAGGCCTGGTGCACGGGTGGGGGCCGGCTGGTTTGCCCTGAAGGGTGTCCCGGATCAAGGTGGGGGTCCCGCTTGGGTGCCTGTCCAGCCTGGATGAGGGGCTGGTGGCTGTTTGCAGCTGGTCACACCCCTTCAGGGTGGGGGTCCTCACTGGGGTGCCTGGCTAGCCTGGGTGAGGGGCTAAGGGCCGTGTTCAGGCTGGCAGAAACTGAAGCTCCCAGCCTCTCCTTTTTTTCTTTTTTTTTAATTCTGGGATTTGTTTACCTTCTATAGCTGTCATTGGAGTTGAGAGCTGGCTCCAGCTCTGAGGCTGCTGCTGACTGAAAGCAGGTACCTGGGTTTGTTTAGCTTCTATAATTGAAACATTGTTGCCATCACTGCCTCTCTAAGCTCTGAGGCTGAAGCTGACTGAAACCAGGTATCTGGAGCTTGTTTAGCTTCTATAATCACAACTATGTTGCTTAGAGTGTAGCTTAGAGCAGGGCGAGGCAGGTAGGGAACGTTGGCTTCCTCTGTCACTGGAGCAAGCAAGCCTCATGTTGGCTTCAGCTGCCTGGTTGCCTGCCACCATCTTTGTTGGCAGTTAATTTGCATATCTTGCTGATTAGCCAATGGGAAGTGTAGCGAAGTTAAGGTTAATTACCATGTTTCCCTATTATTTGATAGGACTAGAGGCCCAGTGCACAAGAATTTGTGCATTCGGTAGGGGGGAGGTCCCTCAGCCCGGCCTGTGCTCTCTCACAGTCTGGGACCCCTCAGGGGATGACCATTTGCTGGCTGAGGTATGCTCCCCAGGTGGGGGTCCCGCTTGGGTGCCTGGCCAGCCTGGATGAGGGGTTGATGGCTGTTTTCAGGTTGCAACCCTTCAGTGTAGGGGTCCCCACTGGGGTACCTGGCCAGCCTGGATGAGGGGTTGAGGGCTGTTTTCAGGTGGGCCAAGCCAGCAACTGAAGCTCCCAGTCTCTCCTTTTTTACTTTTTTTTTTCTTTTTATTCTGGGATTTATTTACCTTCTGTTTGAAACTTTGTTGCAGCTCCAGCTCCAAGGCCGGCTGGCTGAAAGCAGGTATCTGGGGTTAATTTAGCTTCTATACTTGCAACATTGTTGCTTAGAGAGCAGCTCAGAGATGGATTGTGGCAGGCGGGGAACCTTGGCTTCCTCCTTCACTGTTGCAAGCAAGCCTCATGATCACTTCAGCTGCCTGGCTGTCGGCCGCCATCTTGGTTGGCAGTTAATTTGCATATCGCCCTGATTAGCCAATGGGACATGTACCGGAGGTATGGTTAATTACCATGTTTGTCTATTATTAGATAGGATATATACTAGAGGCCTGTTGCAGGAAGATTCCTGCAAGAATAGGGCTTCCTGAGGCTGGAGCGAAGCAGATAAGGGAGCGAAGCCCGCTGCATCACTCCCTGTTGTCTCTGCCACCTTGTTCCCTCCCATCTCCACTGCCTCCGCTCCCTTCAATTTCTGCTGCCTTGCTCCCTCCCGTCTCTACTGCCTCGCTCCCTCCCGAGTCCACTGCCTCAGCTCCACTCCCGTCTCCACTGCCTCAGCTCTGTTCTCTTCTCTGCCACTTAGCTCCCTTCTACAGCACTTGGCTTCCTTCTACACTGTCTTCATTCTTCGCTCCGCGCCTGTGTACGCAAATTTTCTGCCATCTTTGTTGCATTAATTTGCATATCACTCTGATTGACTGGTGGGCATAGTGGAGGGATGGTCAATTTGCATGTGTCTCTTTTATTAGTGTAGATAGAAGATAGATAGATAGATTGAGAGATATGCAACCATAAGTCTTGTTTTTCCAAGATCAGGACATTTGAAATAAGACTACTTTTTACTCCAATTATTATTGTTTTAAAACAAGGCAAAATTCCAAGAATAAATTATATATCTTCAAACTGAATCAATTTAACTTTATGAAAATGCACTATAGTGATTTTATTTTCTTATTTTGCCACAGACAAGTGAAAATTCATCAAGAACTTTATCCACTTGATAGTCACTAAGTTTGCATATAGGAACAGTGTGCAGTATCCTCTATTCTACTCTTTCAATAGGAAGAATATGTCACATCACTGAGCAAACCAGGGAAGGGAAAGATACAGATCACATAGACACATATAAGCCTGCATATCTCCTACAAGCAAGAAATGTTAAGAAGATAATATCCAATTTTTAAAAATATTTTTATTTATTTTAGAGAGAGAGGAAGGAAGAGGCATAGAGAGATAGACATGTTGATGAGAAACATCTATTGGCTGCCTAATACATGCTCCCCACGAGGATCCAGCCTGCAACCCGGACAAGTGCTCTGTTTGGGAATCGATCCAGTGACCTCTTTGTTCATAGGTCCACACTCAATCACTGAGTCACACCAGCTGTTCAGAATAATACCTAATTTTAAAGTGCAACATGCTTGGAGGGGAAAAAATAGTGACTGAATAGGGCCAGACTGGTAATACAACTAAATTGGAGAACATGAACTCAGAATTAATGGATTACATACAGCTGAGAAGACAATTAACAATAAGGACGGGCAGAGTATATCTGGAGACTGGTAGGAAGGGGGACATGGGCTTGATAGGGGCAGACAGCCAGCAGGCCAAGAAGGTAAGGAGGAAGCTGCATTGCACCAAAGCTGTGTCCCTTGGCAACAGGCATAACATCCAACTGCAGAAAGAAAAAGCCACAGGGCTGCTGGCTGCCAGGGAATCAGGACCCAAGACCTCAGCCACAAAAGGCTGCACTGTAAAAGGCTGCCCGAGTAGCACAGTGCTGGGGGGAGAGAAACCCACAGTTTCATTGTTGTTTTGTTTTTTCCTTGCTCTATTCTCTAAACCCAGAACATACGACTTCTCAATTGCAAACACTCATCCAAGGCTTTGGCGCAGGGAGAGAGGCACAGACTTGAGGTGAATGAGGAGAAGCAAGGCAGGGAGATGTGGCCAGGAGTCCTGCATTGGGGCATTCTTCATCTTCCAAACCTAAGCGGCCATTTGTTTCTGGAAAAGCCAGCCCTTCCCAGTGGCCTCAAGAAAGACAATACAGCCTGATACACCCTGAATTTTGAGAATTACAGAGAAAAGAAAGGCAGAAGCCAAGATTAAAACTGACAGCTGGCAGACAGGCAAAGAAGGCAGACTGGCCCTGCCTGCTTTCAGCCAAGGCTTGTGGAGACAGACACAAGAAGAAAACATGTGTAAAGCTTGGAGCTTCAAACAGGGTGCTAAAAACTGAAAGACAGTGCCTGACAGTAGCCAGAACCTAAGTACCTAACAAGAAGCTCAGAATTAGTATACAGATCAGAAGAGTGGGGTCTTAAACGGGCTTCCATGGGGCATTAAAATTCATCTCAAGTGAAGGATACTCACATTTTGATTTTTTAATTTTTATTATTTTAAATTTTTAATTAGTTTTATTATTTTAATTTTCTCATTTTATTTTTTATTGTTTACTTTTTTTGCACCTTTTTCTTCCTCGTTTCTTCTTTTCCTCCAATTTTTTTCTCCTTTCCACGTTTTAGTTTTTCTCTTTCCTTTATTTTTTACCCTTTTTAAAAATGTATCTTCTTTATCTACTTTATTGATGTTTTATTATTCTAGTCTCTGTTGTTCATTTATATATCTAATTTCCTCTTATCTGTTTCTACTCCATTTCCCCTTCTCTTTTCTTTTTCTTCACTACTCAATTTTATTGCTCTCTTCTCTTGCTATTTTCTTCTCCTAATTTTTTAACTTGTTTCACTTCCTAAATTTAGGCCTATCTGCTCTCCCCTCTATTCCCTTTTTAAAAAATTTTGTTCTTCCTTTTTCTTTCTTGTCTTCTCATTTCTTTTCTTCCTCCTCTATTCTAAACTGTGGCCCTTCCCTTACTCATACAAATTCTTAACCTTATTTTTTCTATTTAAGCTCTGCATTCACAGATTCTGACGCCCCCCACCCCCCAACACCCACCCACTTTTTTTCTGGGTGTTTTCTGTTTGTACTTTTTGGTTTATTTGTTTGTTTGTTTGTGTTTACACCCTATAGTCTTTCCTTTTTTCCTTTCTCTTATCACAATCATTCTTGCTCTCTTTTCTTTTTCCTAACTCTCTTTTCTCTGGTGATCACTTTTATTGATGTTATAAGTGTCCTGTGTACATTCGTGTTCTGTTCCTTCTGTGTTGTGTTTTGTTGTGTTGTATTTTGTGCTGTTCAGTCAGTGCCTCCACAATCGTTGGCATGACATGGGAGGTAGCGAGCCACATAATCAGATATCCCTGAGATGAGACTCTAACCATGAATTGGACAGGGACTTTTAAGACCCAAATACATTGAGTAGAAGGCCTCCCTAGAACACCCAAACTGGGAGACCTGAGAGACTGCACCACTAGGTTCTGGAAAATATTTACTACATAATACCAATTTAAAAAATCTGGTTGGAAGAGTAGTTTGATCTTATACATAGAAACAATGATAAAGAAATAGAAAAAAATGGGAAGACAAAGAGCAACCCCTGAATGAAAGCAAAAGAAGAATCACCAGAAAAGGAACTAAATGAAATGGAGGCAAGAAATTTGTCAGAGAAAGAATCAGAGTAATGGTTATAAGAATAATCAAATGTCTGTATCAGAAATTCACCAACATGTGTAAGAATCAAGAGGAAATGAAGAATTACATAGCTGCAATAAAGAACACAATGGAAGGTTTCAACAGTAGACTAGGCAAAGCTGAGGACTGAATCCATGAGATAGAAAACAAGTAAGAAAAAACACCCAAACAGAGCAGCAACTGAAAAAAATAAAATAAAAGATGGAGAAGAGTATAAGAGAGCTTTGAGACAAAATGAATTGAAACAACATCCACATAATAGGGGCACCAGAAGGAGAGGAAGCTGAGCAAGGAATAGAAAAATCTTTTCGAAGAAATAATGACAAAAAAAACTACCTGACTTGGAGATGAAAAAAGTCACAAAAGTCCAAGAATCACACAGAGTCCCAAGCAAGATGAACCCAAAAAGACCGACACCAAGAAACATTATAATCTAATTGGCAAACATTAATTACAAAGTAAGAATATTAAAGGCTACCAGTGAGAGATAAAAAGTTATCTAGAAGGGATCTCCCATTAGACTATCAACTGATTTCCCAACAGAAACATGTCAGGGCAGAATAGAATGGAATGAAGTATACAAGATGATTCAAAGAAAGGGACTGAATCCAAGCATACCATACCCAGAAAAGCTATCATTCAAAATTGAAGTTGAAATCAGGAGCTTCACAGACACAAAAGGCTAAGGGACTGTATTTCCATCAAGCCAGCAATGAAAGAAATGCTAACGGTACTATTGTAAAAAAAAAAAAAAAAAAAGAAAGAAAAAAAAAGAAATATAAAGAGATAAAGGAATACAGTCATAAAGAATGAAAATGGCAACAAACAAGTACCTATAAATAATAACCTTAAACGTAAACGGATTGAATGCTCCAATAAAAGACATAGGGTAACTGAATGGATAAGGAAACATGACCCATATAAATGCTGTGTACAAGAGATCCTTCCTAGAGCAAAGTACTCACACAGACTGAAAGTGTAGGGATGGAAAAAAATGTTTCAAGCAAATGGAAATGAAAAAATAGCTTGGGTAGCAATACTTATATCTGATAAAATAGACCTCAAAGTTAACGCCACCGCAAAAGATAAAGAAATCCACTTCATAATACTACAGGGATTGGTACAACAAGAAGCTAAACTCTGGTAAACATATATGTACCCAATACAGGAGCATCTAAATGTATATATAACTGGAAGATATCAAGGGAGAGATTGACAGCAATACAATCATAGTAGGGGGCTTTAATACCTCACTGACATCAGTGGATAAATCTAGACAAAAAAAATCAACAAGGAAACAGCAATCCTAAATGACACTCTAGAACAGATGTAACTAACTGACATCTTCAGAACATCCCACCCCAAAGCTACAGAATACACATTCTTCTCAAATGCACACGGCACCTTTTCAAAGATAGACCACATGTTAGGACACAAGCTATGTATCTACAAATTCAAGAAGATTGAAATCAGATCAAGCCTCTTCTCAGACCACAATGGCATGAAATTAGGAATAAGCTACAATAAAAATGCTCAAAAAAATCAAATACATGTAAGTTAAATAACACACTATTAAACAATGAATGGGTTACCAAAGAGACCAAAGAAGAAATAAAAAAAAATCCTGGAAACAAATGAAAATGAACACATAACAATCCAAAACTCATGGGACATAGTAAAAGCAGTCCTGAAAGGGAAGTTCATATTACTACAAGCCTACAAAAAAAAAAAAAAAAAAAAAAAAAAAACAACCAAAAACCCCTAGTAAAACTGGTAATATGTTTTCTAACACCACAACATAAAGAATTAGAAAGAGGACAACATGAAAAACCCAGAACAAGTAGAAGGGAAGAAATAATAAAGATCAGAACAGAAATAAATTACATAGAGACCAAAAAAAATTATAAAAGATCAATAGGAAAAAGCGCTGGTTATTTGAAAGCATAAAAATATTGATGGATCTCTAGCCAGGATCACGAGGAAACAAAAAGATAAGACCCAAATATACAAAATCAGAAACAAGAGAGTTGAGGTAACAACTAACCAGAGAGAACTACAAAGGATTGTAATATAATACTATGAAAAACTTTATTCCAACAAATTGGACAAATTAGATGAAATGGACATATTTCTAGAAAAATACAAGATCCCAAAACTCAATCAGGAAGAATCAGAAAGCCTAAATGGTCATACAACTAATAATGAAATCGAAGCAGGAATAAATAAAAACTCCCAGCAAACAAAGGGTTGGTCCAAATGGATTCACAGGGGAATTTTATGAAATATTCAAAGAACTAACACCTATACTCCTCAAACATTTCCAAAAATCTCAAGAGCAAAGAAAACTTTCAAATTCTTTCTATGAGGCCAGCATTACCCTAATTGCAAAACCAGATAAAGACACATCAAAGAAATAGAACTAAAGGACAATATCCCTGATGAACATAGTCGCTAAAATCCTCAAGAAAATTTTAGCAAGCCGAATACAGCAATACACTAAAAAGATCATACATCGTGACCAAATGGAATTTATTCTGTGGATGCAAGGCTGGTACAATATTCACAAATCAGTAAATGCCACAGACCACATCAACAGATTGCAAAACAAAAATCACATGATTATATCAATTCATGCAGAAAAAGCATTTGAGAAAAATCCAACACGTTTTCCTGATAAAAACTCTCAGCAAAGTGGGGATAAAGGAAACATACCTCAATATAATAAAAGCCTTGTATGAAAAACCTACAGCCAATGTCAAACTCAATGGTCAGAACTAAAACCATTTACCCTAAGAACAGGAACAAGACAGAGATGCTCTATTTCACCACTCCTGTTCAACACAGTACTGGAAGTGCTAGCCATAGTGAACAGACAAGAATAAATAAAAGGCATCCAAATTGGAAAAGAAGTAAAACTCTCAGATGACATGATACTGTACATAAAACTCTGAAGACTCCATAAAAAAAGACTACTAGATTTAATAAATTAATTTGGAAACATACAGGATACAAAATTAACACCCAAAAATCCATAGCATTTTTATACACCAATAGTAAACTCTCAGAAAGAGACACTAAAAAGACAATCCCATTTAACATTGCAACAAAAAAATTAAGATACTCAGGAATAAACTTAAACAAGGAGATGAAAACCTGTACTCAGAAAACTACAGGATGTTGAAAAAAGAGAGAGGGGGAGACATCAACAAGTGGAGGAATAAACCATGTTTATGGATTGGTAGAATCAACATCATTAAAATGTCCATACTACCCAAAGCAATATATAGATTCAATGCAATCCCCATTAAAATACCAACAATATATTTCACAGAACTAGAACAAACACTCAAAAAATTTATATGGAACCAAAAGACCCAGAGTAGCTGCAGCAATCATGAGAAAGAAGGAAAAAGTTGAAGGAATCACAATACCAGATATCAAGTTACACTACAAAGCCACTGTACTCAAAACAGCCTGGCACTGGCACAACAACAGGCACATAAATCAATGTAACAGAACAGAAAAACCCGAAATTGACCGAAGCCATTACACTCAGTGAATATTTGACAAAGGAGGCAAGAGAATACATTGGAGCAGAGAAACCCTCTTTAATAACTGGTATTGGGAAAATTGTACAGGTACATGCAAAAAAATGAAACTAGACCACAAACTTACACCATACACAAAAATAAACTCAAAATGGGTAAAACACTTGAATGTAACACGTGGAACCATAAAATTCCTAGAAGAAACCATAGGCACCAAAATCTCAGACATCTCTCGTAGCACTATGTTTACCAACGCATCTCCTAGGACAATGGAAATTAATGAGGAAATAAATAAATGGGACTACATAAAAATCAAAACTTCTCCACGGCAAAAGAAATTATATGTATATAATGCAAATTAGGTCAGGACTTCAAAAACAGTCACGACCAGCTCAGGAGGAGGGGCCGGGCATGGCCTCAAACCTGAGAGAACAGCATGCAGGCGCAGCCTGGAGCCTGATCAACAAAGAGGGGTGCCTGCTCCAAGCCTCCATGGCGCGTGGGGGAAGGACCCCAGTGGACACACACACACACCACACATGGGTTGCCTGCTCCGAGTCTCTGTGGTGCGGCTTAGGCCTGCTCACCTGTTCCACCATGCTGCTGTGGTCCTGTTCTTGTCAGGGCCCATCAGGGCCGGCAGCGCCTCCACTGCCTCCTGCTGCCAGTACCTTGCCATCAATGCCCACCATGTTCCATGTCGCCCCCTGGTGGTCAGCACATATCATAGAGAGCAATCGAACTCCCGGTCTCCTGGTTGAACTCCCAAGGGACCAATTTGTATATTAGGCCTCTCTCTCTCTCTCTCTCTCTCTCTCTCTATATATATATATATATATATATATATATATATATATATATACATGTGAATTGTTTCAACTTTGAGATTTTTTTTTTTGGCAAAGAAAAAATACTCATTTCTTTATTTCCTCCCCATCATTCTAAGAGTTGTTTACAGAACACTTGCAAATTGATCAAGCAGCCTGGTTCTACTGAATTCTAATAAATTATTTCTAATTAATTACATAAGACTTCACTAGGTCTGAACCCTGCTCACTGCTGTGTTAAATAAATATGACATTTTTGCACCTCCACAGCAGTTCTGTGTCATATTTTTGGCTATTGTTTTTTTCTGCTTTCTAGTTTTCAAAATTTTTCTCAAAGTTTCTATCCACAGCTCCCTCCCACACACACACACCAAGTACCCTGTATCTGTTTTAAAGAACTTTAATGCCTTGGTCAATATAGGCTGCTATGACAAAATACCATCAAACTGGTGACTTATAAACATCAAACATTTTTTTCTCACAGCTCTGGAGGCTGGGAAGTCCCAAATCAAGGTGCCAGCAGATTTGGTTAAAGCCCACTTCCTCATTCATAGATAGTAGGCCATCTTCATGATGCATCCTCATATGATGGAAGGTCCAAGTGAGCTCTCAGAGTCTCTTTTATCAGGGCACTAATTCCATTCATCAGGGCTGTGGTCATGACCTGATTACTTCTCAAGAACTCTATCTCCTAACAGCAGCACATTGGGGATTCAGATTTTAACCTATTAATTTATGGGGATATAAACATTCAGTCCTTTCCTATTTTTTCCACCACCTTAGAATTTACAACCTTGCAGGAAAAATTTGGCTAAATATAAGTACTTGCAAAACTATATGTTTTTAGAACACTACTCATTACATTTCATAAGTTCAGAATACTATTTATACCCATTCTCTGAGTTTCAGCCTATTTTATTCTTTATTTTTCTCTCAAAACCATTGCTTTTGAACATTGGCAACCACAGTTGCTGAGGAGACAGATCAATAGCTAGTGTTGGTTCCTTCATTCTCATTTCAATCAGACCCACTTAGCTCTTATCCATTTTATATTGCAATCTGTTTATGTGGTCTCTGACATTTACTGATTTGCAAATAGTGTACCTGCCTTGCATCTCCAGAATAAATCCCACTTGGTGATAATGTATGATCTTTTTAATATTATGCTAGGTCCGGTTTGGTAAAATTTTTTTGAGGATTTTAGCATCTATGTTCATCAGGAATATTGTCCTGTGTAGTTCTCTTTCTTTATCATGTATACAACTTAAAGAATTAGAAAAAGAACAACAAGAAAAACCCAGAACAAGTGGAAGGAAGGAAATAATAAAGATCAGAGTGGGAATAAATGACCTAGAGACAAACAAACAAACAAACAAACAAACAAACAATATGTACCATAATTAAAACCAAGATCTGGTTTTTCAACAGAATAAACAAGAATGATGGACCTCTAGCCAGGCTCACCAGGAAACAAAAAGAAAGGACCCAAATAAACAAAATGAGAAACAAAAGAGGTGAAATAACAACTGACCCCACAGAACTACAAAGGATTATAATAAAATACTATGAACTATTTTATTCCAATAAATGGGACAACCTAGACAAAATGGACATATTCCTAGAAAAATACAACTGTTCAAAACTCAATCAGGAAGAATCAGAACACCTGAATAGGCATATAACTACTAATGAAATTAAAGTAGTAATAAAAAAAATCCCAGCAAACAAAAGACCTGGTCCAGATGGATTCACAGGGGAGTTTTATGAAATATTCAAAGAAGAACTAACACCTCTACTCCTCAAAGTATTTCAAAATATTCAAGAAGAAACACTTTCAAATTCTTTCTATGAGGCCACCATCACCCTAATTCCATCTGATCATTTCTTTCTCCTTCTCATGGTTTGAACTCTAACTTGAATTTGAGCATTCATACATCCTAATGTATCCCATCCACTTGGAAAGATGCTGACTCCCTTTTTGTCTCTAAAGCAGGGGCATGTGGCACACAGTAATCAGCACTATTCTATCTCCTGGTCCATGTTCATAGATGGCTCTGCAACTCAAATTGGGTAGTGAAGCATAAGGAGAAAAAACTTGTGGACTTCTGAGAAATAAATTTTCTACTTCTATAGAGTAGTTCTCATATGCCAACTACTCTTACTTTCTTCCTCAAGTAAGTGAGAAAATCTGTAGCCCCAACATTCTTGGCAGGGCCTAGAAATATCCAAAGGAAGCAGAATGAGAAGGAAGCTGCCAGTTTGAAGGCAGAACAGAAAAGCAAAAGAATACATTGAGCCAAATACTTCAACTCTAAACTTCAAGTTCATAAGCCAATAAATCTTCTTTACTTATACTTCTTAAACTTCATCATGAATAAGAGTAAACTGATGGGCTTTTTAAAACACAGATTACTGGGCCCAACCTCTCAAGATTCTGATTCAGTTATTCTCAGTTAAATCCCAAGGACTTAAATTTTGAAAAAGATCTCAAGTGACGTTAATGCAGCATGCTCACTGACCAAAATTTGAGAAGCAGTTCCCAGCTCTGCTTCAGCTACTTTGAGTTCCATTTTCTCTTACTGCAACCAAAGGCATTCTAACCATGAAAGAGTGGTTATATTAGTGAAAACTGCACCAGGAGTTAGACCAGTGGAGTCAGACCAGACCTTGGTTCAGCAACCTTGGGACTCGAGTTCTGGCTAAGAAAGAATTCAGAACTTTAAGACTTAAACTACAAGAGAGAGTTTATTTAGAAGGTCACAGAGGTAGAATAAATGGATTCAAGAAATAAGTTACAGTAGACTTCCAAAATGGTGACCAGCAGGAAGGTAGGGAGGGAGAGAGTGTGAGAGCGCAAGGAAGTGATAGAGGAGTGTGTGGACGTGTGTGGTGTGTGTGTATGAGCTAGGGACAGTTAGATTCTGCAGGTCTTCTAAGGGGCTGCTAAACTGGGCAGTCTTAGGCGGCGGAGCCCGGCTCCCAGCGCCAACACTCCTGGGCGGCCAACACAGGCACGGCTACCACGCCACCTTGGGAAACAGAGCTGCTTGAGACTAGGATCCTGGCCTCAGCACCACCCAGTCTGATCTCAGACGCATACCAGGACCCTGCAGCCACCGGGGACAGAGACCTGTGACCACAGCTACAGACCTGCAGACACCAAAAGTTCAGAAATCCCCGCTGCAGATCCGTGAGTAACAGAGCCCATCCGCCCTTCCCGCAGGCTTGTGGGCAGCACCAGAGTAACTAACTGATAGACCCACCCTTTGCTGGGGCCTCAGCGCTCCAGGAACTTTAGCCTGGAAGTGCGAGGACCTTGGAACTGAGCACCTTGGAACTGATCCTACACTCACTGCCAGCTTCTGAGCCCTGGGCTGGGAGCAAATGCGCGAACCCCAGGAACTGAGCCTAGGCGCACTGCAGGCTTCTGAGCCCTGGGCTGGGAGCAATCACGCGAACACCAGGAATTTGTCCCACAAATCACAGGCCCAGGGACCCCGATTCTCTGGGTAGGTGGTAGCACCAAACACCAGTGACTTGACTGTGTTTCTTTTCACCTGTGCCTGAGATCCTGATTCCCTGTGCATTCATACTAAGAGCCAGTGACTCCAATTCCTGGTGCAAGGGCACACAGGGACACTGATTCTCAAGGCAAGGTCACACTAAGCAACAGAAACTCTAATACTGGATTCTGGGGAACTCTGACTCCTGGCACACGCTAGGGGGCTCTGGTTTTCAACACGCTTCAGGGGGGTCTCTGTTTCAGCACGGTGCAGGCAGGGTCCCTGATTCTAAGGGCGTGTACGAGGCCACATTGAGCGCTGACAACACTGACTCTGAGCGAGCTTGGTTCACACCAACCCACAACAACCACACATCATAGTGTCAGAGCTCTTCAGTGACACTAGGGTGGTGGGAGGCTCCCACTGCACACAGCCCAGGCCCACGCAACTCGACGTTTGAACCATCGGGAGATAATCAGAATGAAGAGACGAAACAACACCCAGAGAAAAGACAATGAGGAGTCACCAAGAAAGGACATTAATGAAGTTGAAGCATGCAACATGACAGAAAAACAATGCAGAATAATGGTTGTACAATTCATTCACCAGATGGATGAGAAAATCAACAACCTATGCAAGAATCAGGAAGAAATGAAAAGTGATATAGCTACAATCAAAAACACCATGGAAAGTTTCAACAGCAGACTAGAAGAAGCAGAGGACCGAATTAGTGAATTAGAAGATAAGGCAGAGAAACAAGCTCAATCTGAACAGTAACTGGAGAAAAGAATTAAAAAGCAGGAAGAGAGCCTAAGGGAGCTTCGGGACAACATAAAACGAAGTAACATACACATAATAGGGCTGCAAGAAGGACAAGAAGAGCAGCAAGGATTAGAAAATCTATTTGAAGAAATAATGTCAGAAAACTTCCCTGATATGGGGAAGAAAAAAGTTACACAAGTACAGAGAGTCCCAGGCAAGATGAACCCCAAAAGACCCACACCAAGACACGTCATAATAACGATGGCAAATGTACAAGACAAAGACAGAATCTTAAAGGCTGCAAGAGAGAAACAGAGAGTTACCTACAAAGGATCCCCCATCAGATTATCAAATGATTTCTCAACAGAAACACATCAGGCCAGAAAAGAATGGACAGAAATTTACAAAGTGATGCAAAGCAAAGGACTGAACCCAGGAATACTCTATCCAGCAAGGTTATCATTCAAAATTGAAGAGGAAATAAGAAGCTTCACAGACAAAAAAAGGCTAAGGGAATTTATCACCACCAAGCCAGCAATGCAAGAAATGCTAAAGGGACTGGTGTAAAAAGAAGAACTAAAAAGCCCAGAAAGAAAACAGCCACACAAAAAAATAGAAATGGCTACAAACAAGTACCTTTCAATAATAAATTTAAACGTAAATGGACTAAATGGTCCAGTCAAAAGACATCGAGTGGCTGAATGGATAAAAAAACATGACCCATATATTTGCTGTCTACAAGAGACCCACCTCATTAGAAGGGACTCACACAGACTGAAAGTGAAGGGATGGAAAAATATCTTTCAGGCAAATGGAAATGAAAAAAAAGCTGGGGTAGCAATACTTATATCAGACAAAATAGACTTCAAAGTGAAGGCCATAACAAGAGAAAAGAAAGGCCACTTCATAATACTAAAGGGATCAATACAACCAGAGGATATAACCCTGATAAACATATATGCACCCAATGCAGGAGCACCCACATACATAAGAAAACTCCTGGAAGATATCAGGGGAGAGATCGACAACAATACAATCAGAGTAGGGGACTTTAATACACCACTGACATCACTGGATAAATCCGCTAGACAAAAACTCAGCAAACAAACAGCAATCCTAAATGACTCAGTAGATCAGATGGACTTAACTGACATCTCAGAGCACTTCACCTCAAAGCCACGGAATATACATTCTTCTCAAGTGCTCATGGGACATCTTCAAAAATAGACCACATATTGGGTCACAATCAAAGTCTCCCCAAATTCAAGAAGATTGAAATCATACCAAGCATCTTCTCAGACCGCAAGGCCATAATATTAGAAATAAACTACAACAAAAACAACTCAAAATACTCAAACACTTGGAAGCTGAATAGCACGTTATTAAATATAGATTGGGTTGCCAATGAGATCAAAGAAGAAATTAAAAACATCCTGGAAACTAATGACAATGAAAACACAACAATCCAAAATCTTTGGGATGCAATGAAAGCAGTCCTGAGAGGGAAGTTTATAGCTCTACAGGCCTATCTCAACAAACAAGAAAAAATGGTAGTAAATCATCTAAATCTACAGCTCAAAGAACTAGAAAGACAGCAACAAGAAAAGCCCAGAGTGAGCAGAAGGAAGGAGATAATAAAGATTAGAGCAGAAATAAATGACATAGAGGCCAAAAAAACAATACAGAAAATCAATGAAACAAAGAGCTGGTTCTTTGAAAGGATAAACAAGATTGACAAACCTCTAGCCAGGCTCACCAAGAAGTAAAGAGAAAGGACCCAAATAAACAAAATCAGAAATGATAGAGGCGAAATAACAACAGATCCCACAGAAATACAAATGATTGTTAATAAATACTATGGACAACTCTACTCCAACAAACTAGACAACTTGGAGGAAATGGACATATTCCTAGAAAAATACAACATTCCAAAACTCGATCAGGAAGAATCTAAAAATCTCAACAGGCCAATAACTATGGAAGAAATTGAAGCAGTCATCAAAAAGCTTCCATCAAACAAAAGCCCAGGACCAGACAGCTTCGCAGAGGAGTTTTACCAAACATTCAAGGAAGAACTAAAACCTATCCTCCTCAGACTACTACAAAAAATCCAAGAGGAAGGAACACTTCCAAGCTCATTCTATGAAGCCAGCATCACCCTAATACCAAAACCAGATAAAGACAACACAATGAAAGAGAATTACAGGCCAATATCCCTCATGAACATAGATCCAAAATCCTCAACAAAATCTTAGCAAATCGGATCCAGCAGTACATCAGAAAGATCATACATCACGATCAAGTAGGATTTATCCCAGGGATGCAAGGATGGTACAATATCCGCAAAACAATAAACGTGATACATCACATAAAAAATTGAAAGAAAAAAACCACATAGTCATATCAAGTGATGTAGAAAAAGCGTTTGACAAAATTCAACACCCATTTTTGATAAAAACTCTCAGCAAGGCAGGAATAGAAGGATCATACCTCAACATAATAAAAGCCATATATGACAAACCCACAGCCAACATCATACTCAATGGACAAAAACTAACACAATTTCCCCTAAGAATAGGAACAAGACAGGGATGCCCACTCTCACCACTGCTGTTCGACATAGTACTGGAAGTACTAGCCGTTGCAAATAGAAAAGAAGAAGACATAAAAGGCATCCAAATTGGAAAAGAAGAAGTAAAACTGTCCTTATTTGCAGAAGACATGATATTATACTTAAAAAACCCTAAAGACTCCATCAATAAACTATTAGACTTAATAAAAGAATTCGGAGATGTAGCAGGATACAAAATTAATGCCAAGAAATCTATGGCATTTCTATACACCAATAGTGAATGTGCAGAAAGAGAGACTAAAAAAGCAATCCCATTTACCATGACACCAAAAAAATTAAGCTACCTAGGAATAAACTTAACTAAAGAGGTAAAAGACCTCTTTTCAGAAAACTACAGGACATTGAAAAAAGAGATAGAGGAAGTCATAAAGAGATGGAAGAACATACCATGTTCTTGGATTGGTAGAATCAACATCATTAAAATGTCCATACTGCCCAAAGCAATCTATAAATTCAATGCGCTTCCCATTAAAATACCAATGGCATATTTCACAGACCTAGAAGGTACTCTCCAAAAATTCATCTGGAATAAAAAACGACCCCGAATAGCTGCACCAATCCTGAGAAAGAACAAAGTAGGTGGGATCTCAATACCAGATATCAAGCTATATTACAAAGCCACTGTTCTCAAAACTGCCTGGTACTGGCACAAGAACAGACATATAGATCAATGGAATAGAATAGAGAGCCCAGAAATCAGCCCCAACCAATACGCTCAATTAATATTTGACAAAGGAGGCAAGAACATACAATGGAGTCAAGATAGTCTCTTCAATAAATGGTGTTGGGAAAATTGGACAGATACATGCAAAAAAATGAAACTGGACCACCAACTTACACCATACACAAAAATAAACTCAAAATGGATAAAGCACTTAAATGTACGACAGGAAAACATACAAATACCAGAAGAATCCAAAGGCAACAAAATCTCAGACATATGCCAAAGGAATTTCTTCACCGATACAGCTCCTAAGGCATTGGAAACTAAAGAGAAAATAGACAATTGGGACTACATCAAAATAAAAAGCTTCTGCACAGCAAAAGAAACCATCAACAAAACAGTAAGAAAGCCCACTGCATGGGAGAACATATTTGCCAATGTTATCCCTGATAAGGGTTTAATCTCCAATATTTTTATGGAACTCATACAACTTAACAAAAGGAAGATAAACAATCCAATCAAAAAATGGGCACAGGACCTAAATAGACACCTTTCAAAAGAGGACATTCAGAAAGCCAAGAGACATATGAAATCATGCTTAAAATCACTAATCATCTGAGAGATGCAAATCAAAACAACAATGAGGTACCATCTCACACCTGTCAGACTGGCTATCATCAACAAATCAACAAACGACAAGTGCTGGAGAGGATGTAGAGAAAAAGGAACACTTGTGCACTGCTGGTGGGAATGCAGACTGGTGCAGCCACTATGGAAGACAGTATGGAGTTTCCTCAAAAAACTACAAATGGAACTCCCATTTGACCCTGTGATCCCACTTCTAGGAATATATCCCAAGAAACCAGAAACACCAATCAGAAAGGATATATGCACCCCTATGTTCATAGCAGCACAATTCACCATAGCTAAGATCTGGAAACAGCCTAAGTGCCCATCAGTAGATGAATGGATTAGAAAACTGTGGTACATCTACACGATGGAATACTATGCTGCTATAAAAAAGAAGGAACTCTTACCATTTGCAGCAGCATGGATGGAACTGGAGCGCATTATGCTAAGTGAAATAAGCCAGTCAATGAAGGAAAAATACCACATGATGTCACTCATTTCCGGATAATAAAGACCATTATAAACTTATGAGCAAAAATAGATACAGAGGCAGAGCTGCCTCGAACAGACTGTCAAACTACAGCACGAAGGCCGGGGAGGGTGGGAGGGCATGAGGGGGGTGGGTAAGAGATCAACCAAAGGACTTGTATGCATGCATATAAGCATAACCAAGGGACATAAGACACTGGGGGGTAGGGGAGGCCAGGTGATTGTCAAGGGCGGGGGGGAAAAAAAAGAGACATATATAATACTTTTTGTAATACTTTAAGCAATAAAAAATAAAATAAAATAAAATAAAATAAAATAAAATCAACAACAACAAAAAAAAATAAGTTACAGAAGCAAAAGAAGGTCCCTTGGAACTTAGGATAAAGAAAGTCGAGGAAAACACATAGGGGAGTGGGGGTGGGGAAAGGCATGGGCATGCTTCATAGAGGGAGCCACACTAAATCTTCCATCTTGAGGGTTTTTATCTGCAGGTCTCAAAGGAGAATCCTAATAGAATATTCATCAGCTTTACAGGTGTATCCTTTCAGGGTCCTGGTCTTTACTGATTGGTCAGTGCCAGGGCAGGTGGTCATTAGTCAATGTAGCTGATCCTGATGCCAGCCATGGAGTTCCTTGCCTGGTTTTGCTGATTTTCTGGGCCTGGAGCTGAAACACAACTGAGGCCTAGATGTTACTCCTAGAGATTAATGCTTGAAGGAGTTCATTGGGAATTTCTTGAAGCTATTCTTTGGCTAAGAGGGTCTACTTCCCAACTAGGAATATGCCAGGGGAAAAAAATATCACCAGAGGGTTCTAGCCACATGACCAGAGATATGAAAGGTCAGGGGTTATAATTCCCATTACCAGTGATATGAAAGATCCACAGAGGGTCTGAACAGCATGACCAGTGATATGCTAGAGGACAAAAAGTTTACCCTGGAGGCAGGGTTTTTTGATTTTTTTTTTTTTTTTTTGCCCAGTTTTGCCCATTGCTAAGCAGAGGGGTGTTCTACTTTGATGAAGTTCTGTACCTGGCACATATTTCTTGCGCTGCTCATGTCTGTCTAACAACCATTCACAGTTTTGTTTTTTTCTTTGTTTTCAGGTCATGTTTCTTGTTCATCTTTAAAATTTATTTGTTTTCTTATTTATTTATAAAATTTCATACTTTTAAAAAAATTTCATACTTTTAATGGTTGACTCATTTTTTAAGTTAATTACAAGTTTTGTTAGCAAACATAAGTTCTACAAGTATTTTGGTTTTGCCTGTGTGTAAAACATATTCATTCATGCGTGTATTACACTTTTTGGACATTTATTAGTGTTCAAATTGTTAAAATGATAATGAAGATGGTTTATATTATAATTTCTTTGGTTTTCAAAATATAAATTCTGTTACATTCAGGATTCTGGTAGAAAACAACACATTCTTAATTTTTAACTGGTGAAAGTTTAATGGGCTATTTATAGAAGAGTTAACTGGCTTGAAGACATGGTTGTGATGGTGTGGGAACCATGTCAGGGTCCCTGGATAGTCAAGGCCAATGGGAGCACAAAGGCCTTGTTGTCAATACACCAGAATGGCCAAGGTTGCTTTGAGCATGAGCCTAATCAGGGTGCCCAAGGCCAAAATACCATGGGCAGGTGCAAGGACGCACGGTACACTGAACCCTTCTGTAGCCAAAATGATTGATGTAACTATTGGCACGAAGCCTTCTTTGTCTCTGGAGTAATATACAGGCTACTGAGAAGTCTGAAAGAGAGAGAGAAGCTGGGCAGAGGAGTGTGAGAGAGAGGCATAGACACAGAGAAGGTAGCTTCTATGTGTGCAGGAGAGGCTAGAGAGCTCAGATGGAGCTGAGAGCTGATACGGCTATGATGTAAGGCTAATAGCTCATAGAGAGCTTAGATATAGCTACCATATTAACTAGCCAGTGTGCTGGGCAGGAGAGATAGGAGAAGCTTCTGAGGCAGAGA
Source organism: Myotis daubentonii (assembly GCF_963259705.1). Taxonomy (NCBI): domain Eukaryota; kingdom Metazoa; phylum Chordata; class Mammalia; order Chiroptera; family Vespertilionidae; genus Myotis; species Myotis daubentonii. Next base: position 109,135,536 of record NC_081842.1, read on the forward strand.
GCTTAGGTACCTCTATTATGTGAGGTGGTGAGTTTAGAGGGCAGCATGTGACTGCTCAGATAATAACTATGGGTAGAGAGACTGATGCTGCTTTATACCAGCCAGTGTCCAGCTGCCTGTCTGTATGGACTTTGCTGTGAAGAATTGTCTTGTCTGATGGCTATGTGACCACTGGCTTCAGCAATAAAGACTCATTCTTAGATACCCACAACCTCTCATGGCTTCTCTGTCTAAGATACGGGGTCTTGGGAGGTCCAGCCCCAGGCAGAGGGGCTTGGACCTAACACCTGTAACTAGTGAGCAGAGAATAAAGGAAGAACTTGGATTAAGTTCCCAACAGTTAGTAGAGAGGACAGGGCTCAAGGGGGAACCAGCCCTGGTGCACTTGAGAAGAACTGAGAATACATAGACTCAGAACAATCCAGAGTAGCAGTGCTGAGCAGTGCTCCTGCTTTCTCTGACAGATGCAGAAGCATTAAAGTAAGAGATCAAAATAAGCATTTTTCATACATGCAGAGAATCATAAAGTTTATCACCATGAACAATGAAAAAAATAGAGACTGTACATTAGCAAATCAAGTAATGGTCCCCCAAAAAGAAAATGTTGGAAAAAGATAGACTAGAGAAAAATAATTTCATAAAATGATAATTTGAATCTAAACAATTGGTAATATAATTTAAAAGTAAATCTCATGATATTACTCATAATACTTGAAATTATTGCAGCATTTAGTGGTGATAAGTGAGGAGGATAAGGAAAGGTAGTCAAGGTTCCCATCTTACACTAGAAAATAATTGGTATGGCCAAATCTGAGCAACAGCAGAAAAATGAGTTCAAATATGTATGTTAGGATTTTAAGAATATACACTAGACAGAAAGAAATAGGATTTACAACTTCAACCAACAAGTGAAGAATAAACAAGTAATCTTGATGGATCAAGTTAAAGGAAGATAAGAAAAACACATCAACAGAGCAGAAGAGTACAGGTCATATAAAACAAAATAACATGGCCTGGAAAAAATTCAGGCATTAGAATTCACAAAGAAATAAATGGATTAAAATCTTCAAGTCAAAACTTTAAAAAAGGGTAATTACAGCTTTTTTAAGAATCTGAAAAATAATGTAATAGACTAAAAATTAATTGATGGTAATTAAGCACTAAGCAAATACTAACTCAAGGAAAGCAGTTATACCAATATTGAGATTAGACAAAAGAGAATTCAAGATGAAGTTCCTTAAAGGATAAGAAGATATATTGGATGCCAATAAAGCATAGGGCCATAAATTATACAACTGTCATAAAACTTTGCTGCACAGATTTGAAACTTTTGAAGTAAAAACTAACGCAAACAACAGGGGAAATGGATAATTTCAGTTATAGTAGGAGAAAAGAAGTAATTAGTTGACTAAAAATTGAGAAAGATATAATAAATCAAGGGTAGCAAACATTTTCTGTCAAGGGCCAGAGAGGAAATGTTTTAGACTTGAGAGCCATGCTGTCTCTGACTTACAACTCAACTTTGCTGTTATGTTGGGGGAAAAGCTAAAAGTAATCCAGAAATGAATGGATGTACTGTGTTTTAATAAAACTTTATATACAACTGAAGAAAAATATAATTTTGCCTCTATTCTTCTGAGTTATTGCCTGATAGCCCCTGTAATGAAAGATAGATCAGGAGTTCAAAATGGCAGTAGACATGTCCTGCACCTTCTCACAGAGCAGATAGAAGGAACAACTAAATTGAATAACATCTACCCAGAATTGGCAAATTAAACACAGCTAGTGAGACAATCCATGGCTGGAAAAAACAAAGGATGCCTGGAGAAAGGTAGGATTGGGGATCTGGGCTGGAGAGAGAGATATGTGACCACCAGGACTGGAGCGTGAGAAAGAACCTGTGCTGCACCAAATCTGCGTCCCTTGGGGACACATGTAACACTCAACTGTGGAAGGGGGTGCATAGGGTTGTTGGCAGCCAGGGAATCTAGATCTAAGTCCACAGCTATGAGAGGCTGCACCCAGAAAGGTGGCTTGAGGAACTGCCAGAGACACACCATAACGGGGGGGGGGGGGTGTTGGGGAGAGGCTGTGGAGGGGAGCAGGACAGGGAAAGTTGACTAGGAATCTAGGACTGGGACATTCCAGACCTTCCAACCACAAGCAGCCATTTTTCTCCTGAAAATCCAGCCCCTCCCTGCACCCTCAGGACAACTAGTGCAGCCACACCCAGCTCCAGCTTTGCAGAGGAAAGGAGGAATCTGAATAGCCCCAGGGAGTCCTGGGGACTGAGCTGAGGGGCTGTTTGGTCCCAGAAACACCCCTACCTAAAGTCCGTGTAAGAAATAGATGCTGTGTAAATAAGCCTGAAAGCAGGCAAATAAACAAAGCGGGAAGACTGGTCCCACCTGCCTGAAGCCAAGGCTGGAGGCAGATACCCAAGAGCAGCGGATTGCTGGGAACTGCAATGTGGTGCTGACTATTTAATAGGAAACTGGTAAGTGGAAGACAGAACAGTAGAGATGGGTCTTAAACCAGCCCTCATGGGATAGTAAAACTCAGCTGAAGCAAATAACACTTCACTTTTTAATTGTTATCTTTCACTTAAGGGAGAAATTTTTTTCTTTGTTTTAACATTTTAATTTTTGTATTATTTTTCTTCATCATATTTTTATTTTTATATCATTACTAGAGGCCTGGTGCATGAAATTCGTGCACTGGGTGGGGGTACCTCAGCCTGGCCTGCACCCTCTCGAAGTCTGGGAGCCCTCAGGGGATGTCTGACTGCCATAGAGGCGGGAGAGGCTCCCGCTACCACCACTGCGCTCGCCAGCTCTAAGCCTGGCTTCTGGCTGAGCAGTGCTCTCCCTGTGAAATCACACTGACCACTAGGGGGCAGCTCCTGCGTTGAACATTTCCTCCTGGTGGTCAGTGCACATCATAGTGAACAGTTGTTTCGCCATTCGGTTGATTTGCATAATAGCCTTTTATTATATAGGATTTTATTTTATCTTAGTTTTTTTCCATTTTCTTCCTCACTTCTCCCTTTTTCATCCTGTTTCTCATCTCCTATCACTGCTTTAGTTTTTGTCTCTCCTTTCTTTTTACCCCATGTTAAAGGTTGATCTTCTTTATCTGCTTTAGTGATGCATTATTTTATTAAAGTCTTCATTGGCTTACTCGTGTATCTAATTTCCTCTCCCTTGCTCTAAGGCTGTGCACCCCTCTCTTTTCTCTTTCTTCACTAGCCAATTATTTTTTTCTCTCTTCTCTTGCTCTCTTCTTTTTCGAATTTCTTAGTGCGTTTCAATCACTAAACTCAAGATCATCTGCTCTCTCTTCTCCTTTTCCAAAAATAGATGAATATATGGATAGAGAAATTTTTTTAAAAATTTTAATCTTTTTATTTTTAAAAAAATTTATAAAATATTTTGTTTTTTATTTTACTTCTAATCCACTTGTCCTCTTTCTACCTCCACTATCCTGAACCATGACCATTCCCATATTCATTCAATCCATTTAGTTTACTCCCTGGATATAAGCTCTGCCTCTACAGATTCTGACCCTCCTTCCTATTTTTGGGTGTTTATTGTTTGCATTTTTTGGTTTGTTTTATGGAATTTCTCTCTATATATATTTTTTTCTCTTCTATTTTCTTTTTTTTTAAATTTCTTTATTGGTTAAGGTATTAAAAATATGTCCTCATCCCCCCAATAACCCCCAACCTGACCCCCCTGCGCCCCCCCCCCCCCCGCCACTCATGCTCTCATCTCCCTGTTGTCCGTGCCCATTGGTTTGGCTTATATGCATGCATACAAGTCCTTTGGTTGATCACTTCCCCTTACCCCCACCCTCCCCTACTTTCCCTCTGGGGATTGATAATCTGATCACTGTTTCTCTGACTTTGGATCTGTCCCTGTTCATCAGTCTATGTTGTTCTCTATATTCCACAAATGAGTGAAATCATGTGGTATTTATCTTTCTCTGACTGGATTATTGCATTAAAGCATAATGCTCTCCTGTTCCATCCATGCTGTTGCAAATGGCAAGAATTCTTTCTTTTTTACTGCAGTGTAGTATTCCATTGTGTAGATGTACTACTGCTATTTAATCCACTCATCTGCTGATGGGCACTTAGTCTGTTTCCAAATCTTAGCTATGATGAATTGTGCTGCTAAGAACATAGGGGTGTATATATCCTTTCTGATTGGCGCTTGTGGCTTCTTGAGATATATTCCTAGAAGTGGGATCACTGGGTCAGATGGGAGTTCCATTTTTAGTTTTTTGAAGAAACTCCATACTGTTCTCCACAGTGGCTCCACCAGTCTGCATTCCCACCAGCAGTGCAAATGGGTTCCTTTTTCTCCACATCCTCTCCAACACTTGTTTGTTGATTTGTTGATGATAGCATTCTGACAGGTGTGAGATGATACTGCATTGTCGTTTTGATTTGCATCTCTCATATAATTAGTGACTTTGAGCATGTTTTCATATGTCTTTCAGCCTTTGGTATGTCCTGTCTCGAAAATTATCTATTTAGGTCCTTTGCCCATTTTTTGATTGGATTGTTTATCTTCCTTTTGTTAAGTTGCATGAGTTCCCTGTAAATGTTGGAGAATAAACCCTTATCAGGGATATCGTTGGAAAATATGTTCTCCCATGCAGTGGTCTTTCTTGTTGTTTTGTTGATGGTTTCCTTTGCTGTGCAAAAGCTTTTTATTTTGATGTAGTTCCATTTGTCTATTTTCTCTTTAGTTTACATTGTCCTAGGAGCAGTATCAAAGACGAAATTCTGTCGGCATATGTTTGCGATTTCACTGCCTGTGGATTCCTCTAGTATTTTTATGGTTTCCCATCTTACGTTTAAGTCCTTTATCCATTTTGAGTTTATTTTTGTGTATGGTTGAGTTGGTGGTCTAGTTGCATCTTTTTGCATGTATCTATCCAATTTTCCCAACACCATTTATTGAAGAGACTGTCTTGAATCCATTGTATGCTCCTGCCTCCTTTGTCGAATATTAATTGGGCATAGTGGTTTAGGTCGATTTCTGGGTTCTCTATTTTATTCCATTGATCTATATGTCTGTTCTTCTGCCAGTACCAAGCTGTTTTAAGAACAGTGGCTTTGTAATACATCTTGATAGCTGGTATTGAGATCACACCTACTTTGTTCTTCTTTCTCAGGATTGCTGCAGCTATTCGAGGTTGTTTTTTATCCCAGAAGAATTTTTGAAATGTTCATTCTAGATCTGTGAAATATGCTGTTGGTAATTGAATGGGGATTGCATTGAATCTATAGATTGCATTGGGTAGTATGGACATTTTGATGATGTTGATTCTAGCAATCCATGAACACGGTATTTTCTTCCATCTGTTTATGTCTTCTTCTATCTCTTTTTTCAGTGTCCTGTAGTTTTTAGCATATAAGTCTTTTACCTCCTTAGTTAAATTTATTCCTAGGTACCTTAGTTTTTTTGGTGCGATGGTAAATGGGATTGATTTTTTAGTATCTCTTTCTGTAAGTTCACTATTGGTGTAAAGAAATCCTTAGATTTCTTGGCATTAATTTTGTATCCTGCTACATTGCCGAATTCATTTATTAAGTCTAATAATTTTTTGATGGAGTCTTTAGGGTTTTCTATGTACAGTATCATGTCATCTGCAGATAAGGACAGTTTTACTTCTTCTTTTCTAATTTGGATGCCTTTTATTTCTTCTTCTTGTCTGATCGCAATGGCTAGTACTTCCGGTACTATGTTGAACAGGAGTGGTGAGAATGGCATCCCTGTCTTGTTCCTGTTCTTGCCCATTGATTATGATGTTGGCTGTGGGTTTGTCGTATATGGCTTTTATTATGTTGAGGTATGATCCTTCTATTCCTACCTTGCTGAGAGTTTTTATCAAGAAAGGGTGTTGAATTTTGTCAAATGCTTTTTCTGCATCAATTGATATGACTATGTGATTTTTATCTCTCAATTTGTTTATGTGATGTATCACATTTATTGATTTGTGGATATTGTACCATCCTTGCATCCCCGGGATAAATCCTACTTGGACATGGTGTATGATCTTTCTGATGTATTGCTGGATCCAATTTGCTAGAATTTTGTTGAGTATTTTGGCATCTATGTTCATGAGGGATATTGGCCTCTTTCATTGTGTTGTCTCTATCTGGTTTTGGTATTAGGGTGATGCTGGCTTCATAGAATGAGCTGGGAAGTGTTCCTTCCTCTTGAATTTTTTGGAATAGTCTGAGGAGCATAGGTTTTAGTTCTTCCTTGAATGTTTGGTAAAACTCCCCTGTGAAGCCATCTGGCCCTGGGCTTTAGTTTGCTGGGAGCTTTTTGATGACTGCTTCAATTTCTTCTGTAGTTATTGGCCTATTGAGATTTTTAGAATCTTCCCGATTGAGTTTTGGAAGATTGTGTTTTTCTAGGAATATGTCCATTTCCTCCAGGTTGTCTAGTTTTTTAGAGTAGAGTTGTTCATAGTATTTTTTAACAATTCTTTCAATTTCTGTGGGGTCTGTTGTTATTTCGCCTCTTTCATTTCTGATTTTGTTTATTTGAGTCCTCTCTCTTTGCTTCTTGGTGATCCTGGCTAGAGGCACATCAATCTTGTTTATCCTTTCATAGAACCAGCTCTTGGTTTCATTGATCTTTTGTATTGTTTTTTGGTCTCTATGTCATTTATTTCTGCTCTGATCTTTATTATCTCCTTCCTTCTGCTCACTCTGGGCTTTTCTTGCTGCTCTCTTTCTAATTCTTTGAGTTGTAGAGTTAGATGACTTACTATCATTTTTTCTTGTGTTTGGATGTAGGCCTGTAGCGCTATAAACTTCCCTCAGGACTGCTTTCATTGTTTCCCATAGATTTTGAATTTTTGTGCTTTTATTGTCATTAGTTTCCAGGGTGTTTTTAATTTCCTCTTTGATCTCATTGGTAACCCAATCAATGTCTAATAACATGCTATTCAGCTTCCAAGTGTTTGAGTATTTTGGGTTGTTTTTATTGTAGTTTATTTCTAATATTATGTCATTGTGGTCTGAGAAGATGCTTGGTATGATATCAATCTTCTTGAATTTGGGGATACTTTGCTTGTGACCCAATATATGCTCTACTTTTGAATATGTCCCATGTGCACTTGAGAGGAATGTATATTCTGTGGTTTTGGGGTGAAATGTTCTGAAGATGTCAATTATGTCCATCTGATTTAGTGAGTCATTTAGGATTACTGTTTCTTTGCTGATTGTTTGTGTAGAGGACTTATCCAGGGATGTCAGTGGTGTGTTTAAGTCCCCTACTATGATTGTGTTGTTGTTGATCTCTCCCTTTTTATCTTCCAGGAGGTTTTTTATGTATTTGGGGTCTCCTGCATTGGGTGCATGTATATTTATCAGGGTTATAGCCTCTTGTTGTATTGATCCCTTTAGTATTATGGAGTGGCCTTCCTTATCTCTTGTTATGGCCTTCACTTTGAGGTCTATTTTGTCAGATATAAGTATTGCTACCCCAGCTTTTTTTTTTCATTTCCATTTGCCTGAAATATATTTCTCCATCCCTTCACTTTCAGTCTGTGTGAGTCCTTTGTTCTGAGGTGGGTATCTTGTAAATAGCATATATAAGGGTCATGTCTTTTTATCCATTCATCCACTCCATGTCTTTTGATTGGAGCATTTAGTCCGATTACACTTAAAGTTATTATTGAAAGGTACTTGCTTGTAGTCATTTCTATTTTTGTGCCTGTGTTCCTTCTTATCTTTATATTTCTTCTTTTTACAGCATTCCCTTTAGCATTTCTTGCATTGCTGGCTTGGTAGTGATAAATTCCCGTAGCGTTTTTTTGTCTGCAAACCTCCTGATTTCTCCTTCAATTTTGATTGATAGTCTTGCTGGGTAGAGTATTCTTGGATTCAGTCCTTTACTTTGCAACACTTTGTATACCTCCTTCCATTCCCTTCTTGCTTGATGTGTTTCTGTTGAGAAATCATTTGATAATCTGATGGGGGATCCTTTGTAGGTAACTCTCTGTCTCTCACTTGCAGCCTTTAAGATTCTCTCTTTGTTGTGTACATTTGCCATCGTTATTATGACATGTCTTGGTGTGGGTCTTTTGGGGTTCATCTTGCTTGGGACTCTCTGTACTTGTGGAACTTTTTTCTTCCCTATATCTGGGAAATTTTCTGTCATTTTATCTTCAAATAGATTTTCTAATCCTTGCTGCTCTTCTTGTCCTTCTGGCAGCCCTAGTATGCATATGTTACTTCATTTCATGTTGTCCCAACATGTTTCCCTTAGGCTCTCCTGCTTTTTAATTTTTTTTTTGTCCAATTGCTGTTCAGTTTGAGCTTGTTTCTCTACCTCATAATCTAACTGACTAATTTGGTCCTCAGCTTCTTCTAGTCTACTGTTGTAACCTTCCATGCTGTTTTTGATTGTAGCTATATCACTTTTCATTTTTCCTGATTCTTATATAAGTTGTTGATTTTCTCTTCCATCCTGTGAATGAATTGTACAACCATTACTCTGAATTCTATTTTTGTCATGTAGCATGCTTCAATTTCCTTAATTTCCTTTATTTTTCTTTAATTAAATCTTTATTGTTCAGATTATTACAGTTGTTGCTTTCCCCCCCCCCCCAAAGCACCCCTCTGCCTGGTTCCCACCCCACCCTCCCCCCTAACCCCCCCCAACTGTCCTCATCCATACTTGCACGATTTTTGTCCAGTCTCTTCCAGCATCCTCCACACCCCTTCCTCCCCGAAAATAGTCAGTCCACTCCCTTTCTATGCCCCTGATTCTATTATAATCACCAGTTTATTCTGTTCATCAGATTATTTATTCACGTGATTTTTAGATTCACTTGTTGATAGATGCGTATTTGTTGTTCATAATTTGTATCTTTACCTTTTTCTTCTTCTTCCTCTTCTTAAAGGATACCTTTCAGCATTTCATATAATACTGGTTTGGTGGTGATGAGCTCCTTTAACTTTTCCTTATCTGTGAAGGTCTTTATCTGACCTTCAAATCTGAATGATAACTTTGCTGGACAAAGTAATCTTGGTTGTAGGTTCTTGCTATTCATCACTTTGAACATTGCTGACCACTCCCTTATGACCTGCAAAGTTTCTGTTGAGAAATCAGCTGACAGTCATATGGGTACTCCTTGTAGGTAACTGACTGTCTTTCTCTTGCTTTTTTTAAGATTCCCTCTTTGTCATTTGCTCTTGGCATTGTAATTATGATGTGTCTTGGTGTGGTCCTCTTTGGATTCCTTTTGTTTGGGGTTCTCTATGCTTCCTGGACTTGTGAGTCTATTTCTTTCACCATGTAGGGGAAGTTTTCTGTCATTATTTCTTCAAATAGGTTTTCAATATCTTGCTCTCTCTCTTCTTCTGGCACCCCTCTAATTCAGATGTTGGTACGCTTGAAGCTGTCCCAGAGGCTCCTTACACTATCTTCGTATTTTTGGATTCTTTTTTCATTTTGCTTTTCCTGTTGGGTGTTTTTTGCTTCTTCATATTTCAAATCTTTGACTTGATTCTTGCGATCCTCTTGTCTGCTGTTGGAACTCTGCATAATATCCTTTATTTCAGTCAGTGTATGCTTAATTTCTAGTTGGTCCTTTTCCATAACCTCAAGGGTCTCACTAGATTTCTCGAGGGTCTCATTACATTTATCGGTGGTCTCACCAGTCTTTTTGAGGGTCTTACTAAATTTATTGGTGGTTTCTAAAAAGTTCTTGAAAAACCTTAAAAGTGTGGTTTTGAACTCTATATCCAGTCATTTGCTTTCCTCCATTTCTGTCATTTGTGACCTGTTTCTCTGTCTCCACATTTTTTATGCTTCCCTGTGTTGGTAGAGTGGCTTTGTGTGCTAGGTGTCCTATAGGGCCCAGTGGCTCAGCCTCCCCAATTACCTAGTTGTATAATTTCCACTCAGCCAGCCTTCCTCTGCTTCTGGATGATGTCTCTTTTGTCTTTTAGTTGTATTTTTGAATTTGTTGTGGGAGGCACCCCTTTGTGGGCTTTGTGCACAGTCTTGTAGTTAAGCCTTGATTGTTGCAGGTATCACTGGTAGGAATTGACCTCCAGGCCAATTGGCTGTGAGAATCAGCTGTGGGAGAACTTCTGTGTTGAAGACACCCTTATGAGGCAAGACTTGCTTCAGTGGAGCTTTGGTGCTCACTGAGTCTGCCCCCTGAGTGTGTCCCTTATGGATCCAAGGAGTTCTAATTGGATGTTCCCACTCTGACCACTGGGTACACTGGCTCTTGGATCTAAGGAGGTTCTATTTTAGCCTCAGCCTGAGGCTACCCCGCAGGAGCTACGATAAGATCTGCAGATTCCCCTTCCTTGTTTGGGGTTTGGATGTGCCCAGAGAAGGCCCAGCTGTGAAGCAATGCAAGCTGCTCTGGGGCCTTGGGCCTTCTCTTGGAAGTTCTGGGTCTGTCTGGCCCAGCTGCAGTGTGTTAGGTAATTTTCATATTGCAAAGGGCCAGGTCATTCATATGCAAAAGCCTCTGTGCACAGCTTGGGTGTGGTGGGGTCTCAGGGAATCAACAGAATGGAGCAAACAGCTATGGCTGATCCTCAGCCCTGCCCTCAGAGACCCTGTGTCTCAGTGTCCTGGTTATCGCTGCAAGCACCTCTGAGAGAAAGCTGCCCTCGAGTTCCGAGTTCTGCCCACTGCCAGACAGTCCAGTTTCTCCCCATATGAGTCTAGGTCCCCAGAGACTCACCCGGAACTGGAGTTCAGAGCTGTCGGGATCTTGTGACTCCCTCCCGATTCAGAAAGACAGCCGCGTCCTCAGTTTCCAGCCCTTGCTGAGTGCGCTTCTGTTCCTCTGCACTTCCGCACCTCCTCTGAGTCTCAGTGTGCTTTTCTCTATCCTTCTAGTTGTAGAATTTCTACTCAGCCAGCCTTCCTGTGGTTCTGGATGATGTCAGTTTTGTCTTTTAGTTGTATTTTTGAATTTGTTGTGGGAGGCAGCAATTTCTGGTATTTACCTATGCCGCCATCTTGGTTTCTTCTAATTTCCTTTCTTGGCGACTCCTCATTTTCTTTCCTCTGGCAGTTGTGTCGTCTCCCCATTCCGACTATCTCCAGATGGTTCAAACGTCAAGTTACGTGGGCCTGGGTGGTGTGCAGTGGGAGCTTCACACCACCCTAGTGTCACTGAAGAGCTCTGACACTAAGATGTGTGATTGTGATGGGTTTGTGGGAACCAGGCTCGCTCAGAGTCAGCGTTACCAGCGCTCAATGTGGCATCGCGTGCACACTTAGAATCAGGGACCCCGCCTGCACCATGCTGAAACAGAGACCCCCCTGGAGTGTGTTGAAAAATCAGAGCCCCCTAGAGTGCGCCAGGAGTCAGAGTTCCCCAAGAATCCAGTATCAGAGTCTCTGTTGCTTCTTGCAGCCTCGCATTGAGAATCAGGGTCCCTGTGTGCACATGCACCAAGAATTGGAGTCACTGGCTCTTAGTGTGAATGCAAAGGGAATCAGAAATCCCAGGCGCAGGTGATAAGAAACACAGTCAGGTAACTGGTGCTTGGTGCTGCCTCCTGCCCAGAGAATCGGGGTCCCGGGGCCCGTGTTGTGGGGAACAGGTTCCTAGTGTTCACGCATTAGCTCCCAGGCTAAGGTTCCTGTAGCCCGTGCTGCGTGAGACAAGTTCCCGGTGTTCACGCGTTAGCTCCCAGGCTAAGGTTCCTATAGCCCATGCTGCATAGGACAAGTTCCTGGTGTTTGCACGCTTCCAGGCTAAGGTTCCTGTAGCAGCACTGAGTCCTGAGCAAGGGGTGGGTCTATCAGTTACTATGGCACTGCCTGCGAGCCTGCAGGGAGGGGGATGGGCTCTGTTACACACAGAGATCTGCCACTGGGATGTCTGGATTCTTGGTGTCCGTGGGTCTGTAGCTGTAGTCACAGGTCTCTGTAAGAGTCCTGGTTTTCGTCTGAGACCAGACTGGGTGGTGCTGAGGCCAGGATCCTAGTCTCAAGCAGCTATGTTTCTCAAGATTGCATGGTCTCTGTGCCCACGCTGGCTGCCCAGGAGTGTCCGCACTGGGAGCGGGGCTCAGCCGCCTAAGACTGCCCGGTTAGCAGCCCCTTAGAAGACCTGCAGAATCTAACTGTCCTTAGCTCATACACACACAGCACACACATCCACACACTCCTCTATCACTCCCTCGCGCTCTTACACTCTCTCCCTCCCTACCTTCCTGCCGGTTGCCATCTTCCTATTTTCTTCCTTTTAATTTTTTCTCTTACCTTTTATTTCTTTTCTCAATATCATTGTTGCTCTCTCTTTTTTCTCCTATTATCTTTTCTCTGGTGGCCATTTTTATTGGGTTATCAGTGTCATGAGTATATTTGTGTTTTGTTCCTTTTGTGTCATGTTCTATTGAGTTGTATTTTGTACTGTTTGATCAATGTGAAAGGGAGTAAGCCACATAACCAGACACCCTGAGAGGAGACTCCATCCCTGAACAGGACAATAACACTCAAGACCCAACTAAACCAAGAGAACCCAAATATTCCAAGTATGGGGCATCCTTAGAATAACCACCCCAGAAGACCTCAGAGACTGCACCACTGGGTCCCACAAAAAATCTACTATATAAGACAAACTCAAAAAATATGGGTGTCATTGAAGTTTCATTTAATACATAGAAACAACCAAAAGGAACAGAAAATTGGGAGACAAAGAAACAACCCCCAAATGAAAGAAAAGGAGGAATCACCAGAAAAGGAAGTAAATAAAATTGAGGCAAGCAGACCACCATAAGGATGTAGCTATTTGGCTGCCTCTAGAGAAGGGAGAGGCGGCCTCTGAGCAACCCAGATGCTAGAAAGCTGGGGTTCGGGGGTTCATGTGCTTGCCGGGAGCCGGTCCATCCTTGCTGTTTCAAGGGACCTGGCATATATGGCATACGGTTCTTAATATGTTTGCTCACCTTCTTGGTGCTGTGTTTTAACCAAGGTCACCTCTCCAAGAAAGGTTGAATCCCCAGGTAGGGATTTTCCCCTGAAGTTAGGGAGGGAATAAAACCCCTCAACTAAGTACCAGGCGGGTAATTAATCACTTTAACTATGAACAATCATGCTTAAGCTACATAATCTTTACTCCCTGGAATGGAGATAAGAAACGCCCTAACCTTTGTAATAGAGATTGATAGGATTGAATCAACTGGTATAAATACAGATGTAACAAGACAAAAACAGACAGAACTCAGAACACAGAACTTAGAACACAGGGCTTGGAAGACAGGACCAAGAGAGACAGAGCCTAGGCACAGAACCTACACAGAACGTTCTCTAGAGACAGAAGAACTTCGCTGGAGAGAGCATGCCGGAGGATCCTGGAAAGGGACTGGCCTGGGAGCCTGGAGGCGGAGCCTGGCGAGAGAGCATGGCAGGGGATCCTGGACTGAACCTGACTGCGGAGATTGGCAGGAGAGCCTGACTGGAACCTGGTGACTGAGCCTGGCTGGAGAACCTGTACAGAACCTGGCTGGAGATCCTAAGCAGAACCTTTCTGGAGATCCAGACCAGAACTCGGCTGGAGATCCTGGCTAGGCTGCTGATCAACTGAACGCTGTCTCTGTGTCATTCCTTCTTCGCCGACTCCGTCTATGCCTTTGGGAACCCCTGGACCCGCTGGGGCAGGACCCCGGCATCTGGCGCCCGAACAGGGACCCCTAGGTAAGCGCCCCGCACTCGGGACGGATAAGGACTCCACCGTAGGAAGAGGGTGGATAGTCTTCGCCGACTCCGTCCACACCTTTGAGAACCCCTGGAACAGGATTTCCCCTAGGTAAGCCCCCCAACATTGAGAACCCCCACACTTGGGACGGATAGGACTCCACCAGGGTACTACAGACCCCCCTATAGGGGATAAGTAGGGTAAGAAGGTGGATAGTACAGAACTTAGATTGAGAAGATGTGCCATACTGAGTTTAAAGAAAAAAGACTCCGTATTGATCTTTTAACACATATGCTTGCTAGCAGAGGAGTTAAGGTTACTCCCAGTCAGATGGAACATTTTATACAAGAAATACGTCCATGCTTTTCTGAGGAAGGAAAGGTGCCAGAAAGGTAAATGTAGAGGCATGGGAGAAGGTAGGCCCAAGGAGCCTTATCCTTAACCCCACTGCAGCCTTTCTACCCTGGGAAAGTGCAGGATTGGCAAGCTCTCCCTGGGATGATAGATCAGGACTCAGGTAATAGCGGAAAGCGCCAATCCTACTCTTAAAATGGATATAAGAGAGCATTTGAGGTTTTTCTTTTTAATGCCTGCTTTTAAAAAATAAAAAAGGGGGAATTTGCTGGGAGCCGGTCCATCCTTGCTGTTTCAAGGGACCTGGCATATATGGCATACGGTTCTTAATATGTTTGCTCACCTTCTTGGTGCTGTGTTTTAACCAAGGTCACCTCTCCAAGAAAGGTTGAATCCCCAGGTAGGGATTTTCCCCTGAAGTTAGGGAGGGAATAAAACCCCTCAACTAAGTACCAGGCGGGTAATTAATCACTTTAACTATGAACAATCATGCTTAAGCTACATAATCTTTACTCCCTGGAATGGAGATAAGAAACGCCCTAACCTTTGTAATAGAGATTGATAGGATTGAATCAACTGGTATAAATACAGATGTAACAAGACAGAAAGAGACAGAACTTAGAAGAGAGCCAAGAAGACAGAACCTACAGACAGAAGAACTTCGCTGGAGAGAACATGGCAAAAGATCCTGGACTGAACCTGATTACAGAAATATGGCAAGAGAACCTGACTAGAACCTGGTTACTGAACCTGGCTGGAGATCTCAGACAGAACCTGGCTGGAGAACCTAGCGAGGGAACATGGCCACAGAACCTCGCTGGAGATCCGAAGCAGAGCCTCTCTGGAGATCCAGACCAGAACTTGGGTGGAGATCCTGGCTGGAGATCCTGGCTAGGCTGCTGATCAACTGAACGCTGTCTCCGTGTCCTTCCTTCTTCGCCGACTCCGTCCACACCTTTGGGGACCCCTGGACCTGCTGGGGTTGAATCCCGGCAATTCTCTCATTAATAAGGAACTGTGGGAGATAATTCAGAAACACTATCCAAAGGAATGAAAGCTTAGAGCCTCTGGGCAAGAATTAGAAGACGCTGTTGATGATTATCAGCCAGTTCACCTGTTAAGTAAACCTGGAGAATTGAGAGGAGAATATGAAGAGGAGATAAGCAAGGTGAAGGCAGAGCGACGGGCCAGTGAGGAAGAAGAAAACAATGCCAGTGAAGAGTACATACAGAAATTATTGGCAGAGGAGGAGGAAGAAGAAAAGAGACAGGCAGAAAAAGGAGAAGAGAGATGGAAGAACAGCTAAAAAGTGATGAAGAACTGGCAAGAAAGCTGAGCATTAATATTAATGACTTCTGTGAGAAAAAGTCTTGGCTTCTCCCATGAATTCCAGAAAATATGATCCAGTCACAAGCAAGTTGCAAAAGAAAAGTAAAAATAAATAAACAAATAATGGAGATATTCAGAAGTATTTATGACCTAAATCTCAATTTGGGTCAGCATCACAGTCTGAAGTTGTACAAGAAGGCAAACAAAAGTCCATGTCTAAGGAAACTGATAGCAGCAATGTAAAGAGCTCTATGTGGCAAGACACAGAAGTGAAGGAAGATATGCTAACACTTTCTCTGCAAATATACCTTGAAATTCAAGAACAAGGTGCAAAGTCTTCAATAGAGTCACCTATGCCTCAGTTATGTGCCAGTGACACAGAATGGTGCCTTGAAGGAGAAGTCAAAATGAGACCAAACAATCATGATAAAGAATTATGTGCCATAAATCCTGAGAGACCTGAAGCCAGTGTACCCTACCCTAGAGAAGCTGCAGTTAAGCCTTGTGGCGAAACAGAGAGTGGGTGTACTCTATCATATATGACCCAGATAATTGGAAATAACACAGTTGAGACAGAAAATGAAGAGTCTTGCCTACTGATCAGTGAAGAAGTTATTTGCAAAAGAAAAAAAATCAGGAGTCTTCTTTTGAAGCAGTAAGGGATCCATGCTTTTCTGCAAAAAGAAGGAAAATGTCCTCTGAATCTTCCTCAGACCAAGATGAAACAGAAACCAGCTTTACTCAAAAACTGTTAGATTTGGAATATCTACTTTTTGAGAGACATAAGCAAGAACAGGACAGGTTATTAGCACTACAGATTCAAAAAGAGGTGGACAAAGAACAAATGAAGCCAAACCGACAGAAAGGATCCCCAGATGAATATCATTTACATTCTATGCCCTCACCTCCAGACAAATTGCTAAATGGACAGAGGAAGAAATCCAAAAATAGAAACACAAAAGGACAAGCTGATACAGAGCATCCAAAACCTCAAAAAGGCCCAAAAACTGAAAATTGCTAACCTTCTTTTAAGATCCAGTTGAGACATTCAGTTAATGTTAATGGAAGAAAGATGCCAAATTCTGCTAGAGATCATTGTAATGTATCTAAAAGTGTTCATTCCCTACAGCCTAGTAAGTCACAGAAAAGTATTTTTTCAGATGTTTCAGAGATATACAAAGTAATGGGTGGGTAAAGGAAGAAGTATTTTAGAAACTGGTAAAGCTGGATTGTGATGCTCTCTTTTTTTATCATAGAATGTTGATAAAACTTTTTCTGCTTGTGGGCACACTCATTGCCTCTAATTGAATGACTATGTGATTACAAGGAAGGAATATACAAATGTACTTCTGCCAAAGTCAGTGATAACCAAGAGTCTCAATTCTTTATGAATAAGTGTGATATGCTAAATTTGACAATCCTTACAGATAATAGATATAAACATGCCTGGGCCAGCTCCCAAGAAACCTTCAGGTGCCATTCTCTTTCCTCAAAAATGCATGTTTTATGTATGGCCTTTGCTTACCTTTTTGTTCTGACTAGTGATCAAAGCAAGATTATACTATACCAAATAGTTAAGGAATTGGTTTTAAAATCTAAGTTTATTGCTGTTTTTCCATGTATTTGTAGATCACTTGAAATCTTCGATAATACTAAAGTAATCTAATCTTTATAATTATTTTAAGCATGATAGCATTTTCTTTTATTTAAAATGGATTAAAATTGTGTGAAAACAGAAAAGTCAGAGTTTTCTGGAAAATTAGGATTATCAAACGTGCCCTCAATCAGGAATCGAATCCAAGACCCTGTGGGGCCCAGGCCGACTCTAACCACAGAGACGCCAGTCAGGGCAGAAACTCATTTCTTGATGCAAAAAGAGTTAGTTGGGGTGAGGCTGAATAGAGTGAACTGATAGTTTGGGTACATTGGATGCATTCAATCAGAAACTGGGTCCAGGATGGAGTAGCAGAGCATTCTTCCTTATCCTTTCTTTGCTAAATGACACAGAAGACATTTGGGTTTTACAGCCTGTCACATGATAGTAACTGGTGTTAAAATAATTAGTTACTACATTACCTGAAATTTTGGAAATTCACATTTCTATTAATCTACTCTAGGGGGGAAAAATGGGAATTTACTATAGGAGAGTTAAATCATAATATACTATATTATGGAACCTGAGACATAAATAACCATGTGTTTATTTCTTTATTTGCATTGGTAGTGATTTTTATTTGTGTTTATGGACAGAAATAGTGTGATACTTGGGTTGGCCCCTCTCAAAGTTAAATCAAAGGCAGTGATTCCATTTTGTGAAAGTTAACTTAGAGAATGTTAATCTATGTTTCATTAATATGAACAACTTTGAGCAAATGAATAAGTTTTAATAGCATTTCTGATGAAGTTTAGTTATTCGTCCTTTTAAGATAAAAATATAATAAAATGTCCTAGAGCAAAAGTCTAGCTTTAATTTAATATTTTTATACATTTTTGAAAATTTTTTCCTCCAGATGTTGTAACTGAAATTCTGTTAATCTTGATGCCCTCTACTTCAATATTTATTGGGTTGATAATTAGGGGTAGAATTATGATGCTGATTTAAAATTTACTTTGCCCTTTCTAAAAAACAAACAAACAAAACGTGATTGCCTTCTGAGTAATGATTATACTGAAATGAAGTGTAGTCAGAAACTAACAAAATTTGTCAAAAATAGACTAATTTATTTCTTATCAAACTGATATTTTTCTGTCTTTTTTTTTTAAAGATAGATTGTTATTGATTTCAGAGAGGAAGGGAGAATGAGAGAAATAGAAAATCAATGATGAGAGAGAATCATTGACTGGTTGCTTCCTGCATACCTCCTACTGGGGATTGAGCCTGAAACCCAAGCATGTTCCCTGACCAGAAATCAAACCATGACCTCCTGGTTTGTAGGTTAACACTCAGATACTGAGCCACAATAGTGGCTTTTTGTCTTTTTGTTGTTGGTGGTGGTGTTGACAGTATTATAGATGTCTTCGATTTCCCCTGCTTTTCCCCCCTCCACCTGGCCCTGATATTTTTCTAAGAGTGTTTTCACTTTACATTTTAGGGAAGACTTTGGATCTTCATAAATGAAAAGTTATGTAATTAAGTCTTCCATGACCAAAAAAAGTGAGGGAGGGAAGGATACTGTAATATACATAGGATATATATATTAAATCACTAATTTGTCTGTGAAGAAGTCTTCCTGATTAAAGTTGGTTTTAAGATTTAAAAAAATTGAGGCAAGCAATATGTCAGAAAAAGAATTCAGAGCAATGATTATAAGGATGCTGAAAAGGATCAAAGACAAATTCAAAAACCTGTGTAAGAATCAGGAGGAAATTAAGAAGAACCAAGAAGAAATGAAGAATGACATAGCCACAATAAAGGACACAATGGAAAGTATCAATAGTAGACTCGAAGAAGCTGAGGACCGCATCAGTGAGCTAGAAGACAAGGTAGAAAAAAAAGGCCAAGCTGACCAGTAACTGGAAAAAAAATCTTAAAAAGCAGGAGGAGAGCCTAAGGGAGCTTTGGGATAACAAAGAGATGAAACAACACCCACATAATAAGGGTGCCAGAGGAGAAGAAATGAAACAAGGAATAGAAAACCTCTTTGAAGAAGTAATAACAGAAAACTTTCCTGATATTGGAAAGAAAAATATCACACAAGTCAGAGAAGCACACAGAGTCCCGAACTAGAAAAACCCAAAAGGCTGAAACCAAGACACATCACAATTAAATTGGCAAACACCAATGACAAAGTAAGAATCTTAAAGGCTGCCAGAGAGAGACAGAAAGTTACTACAAGGGATTTCCCATTAGAATATCAACTGATTTCTCAACAGAAACACATCAAACCAGAAGGAAATGAAATGAAATATACAAAGTGATGCAAAGCAATGGAATAAATCCAAGAATACTAAACCCAGCAAGGCTATCATTCAAAATTGAAGGGGAAATCAGGAGCTTCACAGATGAAAAAGGCTTAGGGGGTTTATTACCACCAAGCCAGCAATGCAAGACATGCTAAAGGGACTGCTGTAAAGAGAAGAAATAGAAAGGGAGGAAGGAACACAGGCATAAAGAATAAATATGGCTACAAACAAGTACATATCAGTAATACATTAAACGTAAATGGATTAAGTGCTCTAATTAAAAGACATAGAGTAGCTGAATGGATAAGAAAATATGACCCATATTATGGCTGGGTACAAAAGTCTCACCTCAGAACAAAGGACTCACACAAACTGATAGTGACGGGATGGAAAAATATTTTTTAGGCAAATGGAAACGAAAACAAAGCTGGGGTAGCAATACTTATATTGGACAAAATAAACCTCAAAGTGCAGGCCATAACAAGAGATAAGGAGGGCCACTACATAATACTAAAAATAACAATTCAACAAGAGGGTATAACTCTGGTAAACATGTATGCACCCAATACAGCAGAACCCAAATATATGCAAAAGTTCTGGAAGATATTAGAGGTGAGATTGACAGCAATACAATCATAGTAGGGGACTTTAAAACCCCATTGACACCACTGGATAAATCCTCTAAACAAAAAGTCAGCAAAGAAACAGAAATCCTAAATAACTCACTAAATCAGATGGAATTGACATCTTCAGAACATTTCACCACAAAGACTGAGAATACACATTTTTCTCAAGTGTACACTGGACATGTTCAAACATACAGCACATATTGGGACACAGGCAAAGTCTATTCAAATTCAAGAAGATAGAAATCAAATCAAGCATCTTCTCAGATCACAATGGCATAAAATTAGAAATCAACTACAATAAAGACAATGAAAAAAATTAAACACTTCAAGCCTAAATAGCATGTTATTAAACAATGACTGCATTACCTAAGAGACCAAAGAAGAAATAATTAGCATCCTGGTAACAAATGACAATGAAAACACAACAATCCAAAATGAATGGAAAATAGTGAAAGCAGTCCTGAGAGGGAATTTTATAGCTCTACAAGCCTACCTCAAAAAATATGAAAAAATGGAAATAAACTATCTAACCCCACAACTTAAAGAATTAGAAAGAGATGAACAAGAAAAGCAGAGAGTGAGCAGAAGGAAGGAGATAATGAAGATCAGAGTGAAAATAAATGACATAGAGACTGAAAAAAATACAAAAGATCAATGAAACCAAGAGCTGGTTCTTTGAAAGGATAAACAAGATTGATGAACCTCGGAGAAACCAAGATAGTGGCATAGGTAAACACCGGAGTTTGCTGCCTTGAACAACCACTTCAAAAATACAACTAAAAGACGGAACGGACATCATCCAGAACCACAGGAAGGCTGGCTGAGTGGAAATTCTACAACTAGAAGGAAAGAGAAAAGCACACTGAGACTCAGAGGAGGTGCGGAAGTAAAGTGCAGAGGTATGGAGGCGCAGGCCGAAAGGGCTGGCAACTGAGAACGCAGTTGTCTTTTTCAATCGGGAGGGAGTCTCAAGCTCCTGACTGCTCTGAACTCCAGTTCCGGGCGAGCCTCTGGGGACCCAAACTCATACGGGGGCAGAAACTGGACTGTCTGGCATTGGGCGGAACTTGAGGGTGGCTTTCTCTCAGAGGTGCTTACAGCGATTACCGAGGAACACTGAGACCTGGGGCCTCTTAGGGCAGGGCTGAGGATCAGCCATAGCTGTTTGCTCCATTCTGTTGATTCCCCAAGACCCCACCACACCCAAACTGTGCACAGAGGCTTTTGCATATGAATGACCTAGCCCTATGCAATCTAAAATTACCTAACACACTGCAGCTGGGTCAGAGAGACCCAGAACATCCAAAAGAAGGCCCAAGGCCCCACAACAGCTTGCATTGCTTTACAGCTGGACCTCATCTGGGCACCTCCAAACACCAAACAAAGAAGAGGAACCTGCAGATCTCTCTGTAGCTCCTGCTGGGTAGCCTCAGCTGATGCTAAATTAGCACCTCCTTAGAGATCCAAGAGCCAGTGTACCCAGTGGTCAGAGTGGAACCATCCAGATTACAACTTCTCAGATACATAAGGGACATACTCAGGGGGCAGACTCAGTGAGCACCAAAGCCCCACTGAAGCAAGTCTTGCCCCATAAGGGTGTCTCCAGCACAGAAGTTCTCCCACAGTATACACAGCTGATTCTCACAGCCAATTGGCCTGGAGGTTAATTTCTCCCAGTGATACCAACAACAATCAAGGCTTAACTACAAGACTGTGCACACAGCCCACAAAGGGGTGCACCAAGAGTGTCCACCTCAGGTAATTGGGGAGGCTGAGCCACTGGGCCCTATAGGACACCTAGCACACAAAACCACTCTATCAACACAGGGAAACAGCCAAATTGGGGAGACAAAAAACAGGTCACAAATGACAGAAATGGAGGAAAGCAAACTGGATATAGAGTTCAAAACCACAGTTATAAAGTTACTCAAGAATCTTCTAGAAACCGCCAATAAATGTAATGAGACCCTTCATAAATCTAGTGAGACCCTCAAGGATATGAAAAAGGACCAACTAGAAATTAAGCATACACTGACTGAAATAAAGAATATTATACAGAGATCCAACAGCAGACTAGAGGATCGCAAGAATCAAGTCAAAGATTTGAAATACAAAGAAGCAAAAAACACTCAGCCGGAAAAACAAAAAGAAAAAAGAATCCAAAAATATGAAGATAGTGTAAGGAGCCTCTGGGACAACTTTAAGTGTACCAACATCCGAATTATGGGGGTGCCAGAAGAAGAGAGAGAGCAAGATATTGAAAACCTATTTGAAGAAATAATGACAGAAAACTTCCCCTACCGGGTGAAAGAAATAGACTCACAAGTCCAGGAAGCGCACAGAACCCCAAACAAAAGGAATCCAAAGAGGACCACACCAAGACACATCATAATTAAAATGACAAGAACAAAAGACAACAAGAGAATCCTAAAAGCAGCAAGAGAAAGAAAATCAGTTACCTACAAGGGAGTACCCATATGACTGTCAGCTGATTTCTCAACAGAAACTTTGCAGGTCATAAGGGAGTGGTCAGCAATGTTCAAAGTGATGAATAGCAAGAACCTACAACCAAGATTACTTTACCCAGCAAAGCTATCATTCAAAATTGAAGGTCAGATAAAGAGTTTCACAGATAAGGAAAAGTTAAAGGAGCTCATCACCACCAAACCAGTATTATATGAAATGCTGAAAGGTATCCTTTAAG